>NW_015151702.1:66717-67432 GCF_000732505.1 Cyprinodon variegatus
TAGATAGATAGATAGATAGATAGATAGATAGATAGATAGATAGATAGATAGATAGATAGATAGATAGATAGATAGATAGATAGATAGATAGATAGACAAGCAAATAGATAAATAGACAGACAGAGCTGAGCTTGAAAGTTTTGATACCCTCCCATTAAAGAAAATGATTAATTCATACTAGTAGTTTAAATAACCCAAAACTGAAATATCATGATTTCCAAATAAAAAAATATATATATATTATTAGTTTGTCACTTACAAGTTATTTTACCTGCAGCTGATTTTTTCTGTCTTTAAAGGAATTATATTTCAATGTTTAAGCAAAAGTGTTGATATAGATAAATGAAATCTAAGTATAAGTCCATTGTCATGAAATAAGTGACTGTTTCCCTTGACTTCAGCAGACAGTTACAATAGACAGTTTTAAGCCTACTTTTAAGGCTAGGCTTAAAACCTTCCTTTTTGATAAAGCTTATAGTTACAGTGGCTCGGGTTATCTTGAGCTATCTCTATAGTTATGCTGTTATAGGCTTAGACTTCTGGAGGACATAGGGACCCCCATTTCATGATTCTGCTTTGTTCTGTCGTTATCCTCCCACTCTGCAGAATCTGTTAGCTCAATCTTTAACGTTATGCTCTCTCTGCTTTTTCTCATAGTAGCTTTGCCTCGTCTGTTCCTGTTTGGCTGTGACCTCATCCTGGAGAGAAATATCAG
>NW_015151702.1:69877-71443 GCF_000732505.1 Cyprinodon variegatus
GAGTCCATGGAGGACATAACAGCTGCAGCCACAGAACCAATGCCTAACACTGCCACCCAGGTGGGTGTGAGGTGCTGCAGAGCCAGAGGCAGGATCTTCCCTGCATCTCCGCGTTCAAACGGAGGAGGGAGACCGTAATCAGTCTGGTTCCAGTCTTAGAGAAAAGGAGAAGATGATACAGAGGTGGAGGACATGAGATAGAAATTGAAACCTTAAAGGATTTTTTTTTTTTTTTTAGCATTTCCAAAAATAATAATAAAAAGAAAAGAAAAAAATTAAGAAAAATAATGAAAAATTACAAAAATGGAAAATGAGTGAATATTTCCAATAACAGCAATTACAATTGAAAAAAATTATGAGGTAATGCATACATTTTAACCTTAAAAATAATTGGGCTAAGTTTCACATATTTCAATTTCAGGTTGTATTAAAACAATATGATTCAAAAACTCTATAGACATAAAAAATAATGTAAATCCCTTTATTGTCTCACATTGGGGAAATTCAATGTCTACATTTAACCCATCCCCTTGGGGAGCAGTGGGCTGTCATTGTTTGGCATCCGGGAGGCAGGGCGGAGTTAAGAGTTTTGCTCAGGAACCCAGAGTGCAGGCTTTGGGGATCGGACCTGGTACTTGCAACCTTTTAAGAGCACAAGCGCACTGCTCTAACCACTAGACCAACACGCTGGGACTAAAAGGGACTAAAAGTGTAAAAACATGCACTGCTTTTTGATGTACTGGTGTGACAAAATACCTGCAGCAGCAGCCATTACTCCAATGACAACTGAGGGAATTCCCATGATAAAAACTGTCACAGCAGCAGCAAAACAGGTGATCTGTGCCTGAGCAGAGGAGGATGCAGAGAGGATCCTTTGGTATAAAGCTTGATAGGACAGTCCCCCTAAAGCCTGCAACGGCAACAAAACAGGATGAGATGGTTGAATTGTTTTGCAGTCATTACACACACCATGCAATTGAACAAAATGAGCTTCTCTTTTCAGCCATCACCATAACTGCACAATAAACTAAAAGAATGGATGTGTGTAATAATTCTGTACATTTGATTCACTTTATGAATTAAGTAGGCAATCTAAGCAAAGTTTTCCAGAATATTCTTAGCAGTTGAATATAACTGTCATTGCCATACAGACCACAAGAGGGCCGTGCTGAAAGCAATGAATGTTCATTTTAAGCATGCAATGTTTGATTAATTTTCCCAATATAGTTACACCTGTGACACACAGGATGACCACTAAGAAGCTATATATGCTGGCATCATCCAATGCTCTGTTACTCCTTTTGTCTCACGTGCAGTTTGTGTGTATGGCACAGACCTATGAGCTTTTGCACCATATTCGTTTTAATTTCCCATTGCCTGGTGCCCTGTTCCTTGTTGGCTAGAGTGTGCTGAGTACAATGGAAATTTAGTTTTCTTTGTTATAATTACTGTCTGTTTGACCCTCTTTTCTTTGCCTGCGCAGCTATAATTGGTAATGGCAGCATTTGTGACCCCTCTCCTGGTTTTAGAGCTTTTAGCCTAATTTCTTTTCCCATCTAAATTGAG
>NW_015151702.1:72054-75835 GCF_000732505.1 Cyprinodon variegatus
TCAGTACTAAATAATGTGTCGTGTTTGGTTTTTTTACCAGCAGCAGAAAATCATCGATCCACTTTCCTAGGTCTGCCAGCTCCAGTTGTCCTACCCATGGATGGTCATGTGACTGGTTGATTGGCAGCGTGTGTGAGATGGCAGTAACTGCTGGACTAAGCACCATAAACGGAACACAGAGCCACTGAAAGAGTGAAAAATAAACCCCCAGTAAATTCAGTTTTTTTTTTTCAAATGAGTGCACCAATCTTTAAATCTCCAGTCCTACATTATCCTTTTGTTATTCCACAGATTATACTCCCATTTAGTTTGCCTTTTTATCTCAATTCATGTCTATAATTCTTACCAGGCTTATAAAGACAAAACAAAGTTGGATGATATCCGTGTATGCAACTGAGTAGAGGCCCCCCAGAAATGTGTAGACAATAGACACAGCTGCTGAGATGATGATGGAGATGGTGGAAGATAACCCAAGAATTATACTCATTGTTCCACCTGAAAAACAAAATAAATAATATTAACTCATGATGTCTATATCCATTAGTATTGTTTTTTTTATAATAGGTCTTTACCCTTAGAACTCTCAGAAATATATATATTTATAGACTGTAACAGCAATAACAGCATTGGGAAATAATGTTAGTCAATTTATTAAAGAAAATGTGTTATTAAAATAAAATGATGGAAATGAAATACTATCCTAGGAGGGATGAGAGAAAGCTTATTTACCAAGAGCAGCAAGGATGCAGGCAACCCATAATATGTCACTGATGAGAGCAGGAAGCAGGAGGGTCACAGTGAATGCTCTGCCATAGCGTTTTTCGAAGGGATCCAACATTGTCACATAACGCTTTGACCTCATTTGTTTTGCAAAAAACAGTCCACCTAAGACCAGATAAAGAGACAACATTAAATTCTAATGATTATTTATCATTTTAACGTAAGCTCTGTATCAGGGTCCTTATCAGTGTGAGTCTTTTTAAAATGACAGTTCTATGAGGCATTCTTTTAAAAAGATAGGTAGCCTAGACAAAACAGGTATATTACAGAGGTGTCAAGTAACAAAGTAAAAAAAATTTTGTAATGGTACTTAAGTACACTTTTTAGTTATCTATACTTTACTCCATAACTTATTTTTCTTCCTACTTCAGACTTCTACTCATTACATTTTCACACAAGTATCTGTAATTTCTGGTCCTTACGTTTTTTTAATCAAATGTTAGTCGTTACTCTTGGCTTCGATTTAATATTTATAAATATTTATTTCAGGTCATGTGCTCCATCCAATGCAGATCATTGGTGCCATCCATATCTAGTAAAAACTAGTGTAATTGGATGAGTCATACAACGCTAACACTCATTGGTTAGATAAAGGAAATCATCAGAAGCAAGCAGGTTTTCTTCTTCGTGAATTGTCTATGCCGTGCTACAATGTCGGAATTAGAAAAAGGTGTTGAAATGTCTAAAAGGTCGGACACAGGCGAGAGCGTATCGGGGGACGGAGACCAACAAGACCTCCCTCATCCTTGGCCCTTCTTAAAGAATTATTTGAAATAGTCGAAAAATTTAGCTTTCAATTCATATAGTGGCATCTGGCTGTTTTTTTTTTTTAAATGTTACTTTATACTTTTATACTTTAAGTAGTTTTTTGGAGCACATACTTTTACACTTTTTTTTACTTGAGGAAAGAGGTCAAGTTGATACTTCAACTTTTACCAGAGTGTTTTTAAACTGCAGTATCTATACTTCTACTTAAGTAGCAAATGTGTGTAAATTTGACACCACTGGTCTATTACCAAAGAGTGGTAAGTAAGAAAGAAATTCCTCCATAGCTGCATATTTCTGATGCTATATAAACAAACTTGAGCAAATACAGACCCACTACCATATGCTTAATGTTTTGATTTAGTGTACAACATGTAACTTAAAGGGTATCTCTGCTACTCGAAACTGAACAAAACTAAATCATATCTGTAACAAAAAGGGATTGCACTAGCATTAAAATATAAATAAATGTTCAAAAATATTCTAATATACAAATTAACTATTAGATGTACAATTTTGTCTCTTCTAATAATGTTAAATATTTGTATTAAAAAAAAAGCTTTTTTCAGATGCAAGGTTGAGGCATCAGCTGTGTACATTTCAAGTGAAGCTGTTATTCGTGATGTAATCGTGAAAGAGTCATTAGATAAGTCAGAATTTTGAGATTCAACTATTTTCTGATTTCTCATGTGATCAGTCTGTTTAGCACCCTTCCAACGTATTACTGTTTTTACTTCCTGAAAAGAATTTTTGGTGACATTTTGCTTTGTGCATGGAAAACACAAAGAACATTATTTGACCTGATACAAAAACAAACTTACCCATAAAAAAACTCAGAGCATACGCAGGGGGGCCGAGAGCCCAGACAAGGCCTTGAGTGGGTGAATAAACAGACTCAGCAGTTCCCATAATGTAACCTCCGCCAACCCATGTGGCTTGAATGAAAGCAAAGAAAAAATATGGAATAAAGAGCACTTCAAGCATAGACGAAAGTCATGCTTTCACATTAAAAATCTAAGCTTTTCACCTGTCATTGTGAAAATCCCAACCAGGGTACTGATGTTGCGGCCACCAACGATGGAGATCTCACTTTTTGGGCCATCACATCTCTTCTCCACTTTTCTGGATTTATAGGACCCCCACACTCCAATGGCCAGGATGCAAACATAAAAAACAATTACAGAGACCAGTCCAGGGACATCTACTGCCATGACGATCCTGGTAAACAGAGAGAGATATAAAGTCCATAATATGCACAAGTCATTTTTTTTTTTTGTTTGTTTGTTTTTAAGTAGTACCTGAACCCCACAGAAAACCCAAAAGTTTTAGTTCTGGAGCTACATACTTTTGTCAGTTTTAATTTAATTGTCTTTAATGGAAGGGTATGTACACCTTCAAGCATGACTGTATAATACTGTCCTGATGGGACTAATTTCTTGCCCACATGCAGAAACACTCAGAGATAATAAAGTTAGATTTTTTAGTTAAGCAAAAACAGAAATCGGGTTGTCTCAGCTTGGTGGGACCTGCGGTCAGAAAGGGTTAGGGTTAGGGTAGCCATCTATGTTAGGAGAGAAAAAACAACTTTAAACAGAGGTGGTGGACTCAGATTCCAGGTTCCAAAAAACTTACAATTCACTTATAGAGATGATCCCTTCCAGGTATCACCACAACGCCCACCCCATCACAGATGAACAAAGTACCTCCTCTCTTCAGCCAGGTCCTGTGATTGTAAAGGGTCCCAGGACCCTTTACAATCACAGACAGGTTTCAGGTATTACAGGAGACAATCCCCCCTTTAACGACAATCCCCCCTTTAATGACCGATCTTCCCAATCATAGACAGCTTTCAGATATTACAGGCTAACAATGGAACCAAACAACCCACTTGTCGGTGTTGTGGGAAAAAAGTCTTCAACTATTCATCCTAGTTAAATAAACGGAGATCGATGGATTTCACTCAGTCAGTACATTTATTCATATCTTTGCAAAGAGAGAACAGTCATCATGAAGCCCTTATGGCACAGCATTCTGCTCTGTTCTGCTAGAGCAAGGTTCACCCCCCCTTACTTAGAACACTGCAAAAGTAGTCAAAGTCAAAAAAAAAATTACAGACCCTTTGGTTAACAGTAACATGTTATGAATAAACCTTGAGAAACAATTTAGTTTGTTATGGGAAGAAGCTATGTCTGGTCTACAAACACCATCCTGCAGAGAATTGTGTGGCCTTGAGAGA
>NW_015151702.1:76220-90602 GCF_000732505.1 Cyprinodon variegatus
TATATATATATATAATCAGGAGATTTTGGAGCACTTGCTTCCATCTGCTGAAAAACTTTATGGAGATTACATTTTTCAGCCTGACCTGGCACCTGCTCACAGTGCCAAACCCACTGGTAAATGGTTTACTGACCATGGTATCATTGTGCTCAACTGGCCTGCCAACTCTCCTGACCTGAACCCCGTAGAGAATCTGTGGGAAATTGTGAAGAGAAAGTTGAGAGACGCAAGACCTAACACTCTGGAAGCAGTCATTTCATCAAAAGGATTCCTGACCAAGTATTGAGTGCATACATCTGCATAATTATTTGAAGGTTGACTTTTTTGTATTAAGAACACTTTTCTTTTATTGACTGGATGAAATATGCTAATTATGTGAGATAGTAATTTGGGGTTTTCATGAGCTGTATGCCAAAAAAAGACCTGCAATATTTCTGTTAGTGTGCAATGAATCTAAAATATATGAATGTTCAAGTTTTGTCATTACACTATGGAATATAATTAACTTAATCACGCTTATATTTTGAGAAGGACCTGTATATATGTCTTTTAAGTGGTTGTGACGTGACACTTAAGAGATTAATTTTTCTCATCTTATATTAAAGATCAGTCGGAGATCTCTAACAAGATTAAAATGAGATCCAAGGCTGTCTGAAATGTGGTCTGACCCAAGATGGCACTTGACTCCAGGTACTTCAGCCAGCGTCCAATGAGGCATCTACGTATAAAATGTCTATGGTAATAGTAAGCACTTTTTCAAACAAATATTAAGGTAAAATCCTCCAAAAAATAGACTCTAGACAAGCAAGCTTTTACAGTATAGAGAAAAACAGAAACCTTAGAAGAAAACATCTACATGCTTGGGGTTACTGGAGAGGAAAATCTAAAAAAAATCTTAAAATAAGCTAATTATATAATATGAACTTGAAATAAGACAATGCAATAGTTTTTGCTTATTTCAAATGTAAATTGTTTTGTTCCAGTGGCAAAGTGTCTCACTTTCATCCTCAATTCGAGAAAAAATTTACTCATTTTAAGAAAAAATTACTCACTTAGATTTCCGTTTTTGGCCGTGTAGACAGGGTGTTCCACAGAGGAGGAGCATGACAACTAAAAGATCTGCCTCCCATTCTACTTTTGTTATACTTTTGTTATAGTAAACATTTACAGGATTGTTAGGGATAGATGTCAGAAACGTTATTTATATTCTGTTAGACGTAAGCTGAACTTTGTATTTCTCTTACATTTTATGGACATGCTCTGGCCTGGAGGCAAATGCAACTGCAATCTTAGACATAGGGAGCATCAGATAAAGTCTAAAGGGGCATATCTTTAGGATATATAGGAGGGAACCTAAAGGTGCAGTGTGTAATAATTACAGTGATTTACTGACAGAAATAGTATAAATAATGGAAATCTATATGTGTCCTATATCACCTATGAACTAAAAATCTCAATCTTTATGTTTGCCTTGCATATGAAATTGCTGTTCATCATTGCAAAGGAGTGGGTTTGGATTTGTTGAGGCAGACGTCTTTTGCGCAACGGCAGCACAGAGCTGTCAAACAAGTTAATCTAAAGATTGCCATTAGGCTCGAATGGGACTGCTGCAAGTTAGGCCTATATACAATTCTACAAAGACTAATAAAATACTATTTATAAAATAATCTATGTAAATTACAGTTACACAGGCCACGACCGGCAACTGGGTGGTTATTATGAAGAAGATCAATTAAAATTGCCAGTTGCATCTTTCTAATTCCCTCGGCCCATGTTTGTTTTGGTCAGAGTGCCCAACAGAGGGGGGAAAATCAACTGGGCAACTGATGTAGGTCAGTAGTCAAAACAGGTAGTGAATATGACACGCTCCACTGTGTAGCGAGTTGATTTTCCAAGAATTAGGTCAAGTAGAATTGCTATAGTTAAAAAATAAAATACTGTATGCTTGTTCAAAAAACGAATGTTTTGACAAAATAGCAGGTTTTGTATGAGCAAAATAGCATTGCTAAATTAACATACTTATACTGAAAATTGTCACGTTGTTCCCAAGATGCCTAGTTTTGCTAATTAGCTTCATACCTAAATGTATGCTAATTATAGGTGGAATGTTAAAATTAATTACCTCAACTTAATCTAACATCGGATTTACAGCAAGAACACAGCTGGGTATAAATACAAGCATTAAGGGGTTAATGCTCAGGCCCTCACTCTCAGAAGGCTGGTCCTTGGGACATCATTAGGAGTAAAAAATGTTAGTTTAACTGTTGGAATCTCAAAGAAAATCTCTTTTTTTCTTGCACATCAGTGGGACTGTGACAACATCCTGTGGTGTTTTGCACTATGTAAGCAAAGTTGAATGCTGTTCACAACAACTGCCTGATTGAAGTTTGTGACTTTCCTGCTGAGCCCAAGGTAGTACTGAAAAAAGCACTGAGAATGCAGATGAGTGTTAATACACTGTGACAGCTTTAATTTGAAACCCTGAAATAAATTAGGTCCTTCGCTTGCACTCTGTCACACTGAACTGCAGGAGTGCAGTTAACTCAGCAACTTGGCCGAAAAATACACTCTTAAAAAAAATGAACTAAGGGGGGATTAATGAACTATGTGGTCAGGTTAATGTCGCTGCAGGGCTTCTTATAAGTTAATATCTTTAGTTTCCATGGGAGTCTTCACTGTTTAATAATATGTTCAATTGTTCCATGATTTTTGTATTATTTTGAGGCTTAATCATGTCCCACCAGGATGATATCTTTACCAGGATTGACATCTTCAATTAAGCTTCGATGACCACCGTTGTGTTCTTATGTTGCAACCGGTGGCGCAGAGACAGCAATATATGATGCTACAAAGATGTCAGATAGAAGAAGAGAAGAAAAAGGAATAGAGTTGAAGTAGCATCCAAGTTAACTTTCATTCTACTGCTTCCTAAAATGTAATGAGTTTCATATTTTAGTCCTTTATGGCACTGTCACACCTTAACAATTTAGCCAGTGTATGCCAATGTACGAAAAATATTTTAAAAAAGCTGCCATATGTTGGATTAGTTATGAGCATGCTAAAGTGCGCTGGCAAAAGTCGACATACAGCAAATATGTCAAAAAATTTTGAGCTCAAAATTTCTTGACATATGCCAACATATTCTCATATGTGGGCCATAAGTTGCAGGTATGTTATTTGATCACTGACATACGTTAAGTGTAAGTTACTCATAAGGAATGGTGTCTAGCTTATCCAACCTGTATCATCCCCATCATAGGGTGAGTGTGAAGGTCACCAAGATGGATATGCCTGCATTCACGCCCATGACCACAACCAACTAACTTCATAGCAGACATGACGCTGAATCTCTATTGCTCTATGCATAAGTTAGGCTGTCGTCGGACATAAATTCCGGACTTATTTTGAATACTCTATGTATACACCCAAAATTGAAAAAACACATAGAAGGTTCAGCGTTTTAGAAGATACTGGGACGTCAGCATAAGCTGGCTAAATCGTCAAGGTGTGACAGCACCATATGTATTTAAAATGATACCAAGAATATTTAGGTCGTTGCGTAGGCCTGTTTTACCCTCTAAAATAAATTATTCATATGGATTAACTTTACTTTAACTTTTTGTGGTACTGAAATTTAACACTGACAGAAATTCCTAAAGAAAGGAGAAAAAAAAACTGTTAGGGGATGAAGGCCTATAGGGTTTTTATAGTATTGCAGGTCTGGAGACTGAATTCTGGTAAACAAAAACAAAAGTTACACAAATTTAAAGAACAGATGAAGCTCTCCTCTATAAAACCCAAAACACAAAAAGGTGAGGATATTTTCATGAGTCACAGACATTATATGTCACAAAATAATGTAATTTTGTTAAACTCTGAGGGATAGGCTGGCTGTACGTCCTGTAACACAAAGGATTGCTGGCAACTGGATAGATCCTAGCTAGGGATGTCAGGAGGATCTTTGCAAACTGCACTGAAGCTAGGAGGCATATGACTTCCTGGTCCTTGCTCCTACCTAACAGTCTGTGTTGGTTTAGCCATATGGTTGTCATTATTTCTTGATATAGAAAAAACAAAAAAGAAAAACAGTTCTTTTTTCTATTTATTTTAACAAGGCTTCAAGGAAGAGAGAGGAACCAACAGCATCATGGATCCTTAACAAACAAAACCCTTCTGAAGCTTTTAGTACAGAAGAACTCCCACACCTGCAGAAATGCGGCTGAAATACTTTGGGTCGCTTCGGTAAAGTGTTATGCAAGTTTACATTCCACAAAAGATTGTAACATCTCGGTCAATGGGAACTTTGACCTGATCAAGATAAGGTCAGTACACCTGTCCCACAATTAAGTTTTAAACCACAGCACAGAATTTCACATTTCCACAATGGTGACCTGGTTATTATATACCAAATAAAAAATAACCAAGAATAATTACACTGAGTTCATGCATATCCTGCTTTTTCCTATTACATTCTTTGTGCTCCAAGTGATTTGTGCACAGAGCAATGTTTTGATTCTTCTTTGCATAGGCTTCTTATTCAACAAGAGGCAAGGCAGATCTATCCCAAAAAAAGCCAAATTGCTCTGTTCATATATCCATTGTCTTACATAATCTGCATTATCATTTAATGATTTTGAAATGCCATTTCAACAGGAGGTTTTATGGAGTTCAGCCTCATAGCATAACCCGGAGATCTTAATTAATATAATGACAAATAAAATATGCATATATATATATATTTGAAATCGTGTTTGGTGCCCGTGTGAATATTGCTCGTATAGGCTGGTTAGGGAGGGGCTCCCACACGAGTTGCTCTCTGAGTACAATGCAGAACCAAAGTAAATATCTGTAGAAAAAAAAAAAGTTAAATAGTTTCCTTTGAACAACATCACCCAAACCCCACTATAGGGTGTAAAAAAGCATAAAATGTCAGATAATCTAATTAAACCCAGTTTGTGATTCTTAGCATGAAATTACAGCGAGTACAACCAATTCCCATTAAAAAAGAGAAAAAAAACCACCAGCAATAATCCACCCGGGTATTTAAGTGATCAGTATTAAACTCACCTCTCAGTAACTGCAGAAAAGTAGCAGGCGACAAGATATCCTCTCTTTCTTACTTCTGGGTATGTACTTCAACCTGTATAACTGGCTGCGTTCAGCACCCTATAGTGTATTTCAATTTCATATACCGCTGTGTGGAGACATATGGAGGACCAACTCTGCCATATCTAAAAATAAATACAGAAATAAATAAATGCTCAGTAAAAAAGCAAGCATAAGCAATTAATTCCCCACAAAAATACAATAAACAAATAAATGTAGGTAGAAATTAAATAATAAAGTGAGACATAAATGTATATATCTCTCCTAATAAGCTTCTTTATTTATTCGCCTTTGTAATAATTACGTTATTTATTTATTGTCTGTTATAATCTTCAACTTTATTTATTTATTACTTATTCATTTAAGAATTAATTTCTGTCCGTGATATAATTTTTTTTATCTGCTTTATTGTTCCTTTGTATTTTTTACCCTCTTTAATTCTTCAACACTATTTATCTCTGCCTGTGGTTTTTACATTTCTGTATGCATTTCTGCCTCATAATGCATATTTTGGGGGCAATTAACTATATGCTTATGTATGCTTTTATATTGAGCATTTTTTTATTTCTCTATTTATTTTTAAATATGACAGAGTTCGTCTCCTAAATGTTCCTCCCTATGGAGAAACATTTCGAAGTTTATATATATATATATATATATATATATATATATATATATATATATATATATATATATATATATATATATATATATNATATACATATGTGTGTAAATATAAAGAAGTTTTATAGTTTAACTATATAAAACCTGGATAAACATTCTTTCTTAGCTGTATTTTGTAAATCTTTACGTGAACTCACCTTGTAGCAGGTTTTGACGCACCAGTTCGACAGCAATCTATTTCACAT
Organism: Cyprinodon variegatus; assembly: GCF_000732505.1. Lineage (NCBI taxonomy): Eukaryota > Metazoa > Chordata > Actinopteri > Cyprinodontiformes > Cyprinodontidae > Cyprinodon > Cyprinodon variegatus. The sequence goes on from NW_015151702.1 coordinate 82,196, forward strand.
TTACGATAACAGTCCTTTTTAACTCCTGACAGTCAACGGGGGTTTGTCACAATATAACCATGACTGTGTAATGACTGAAAGTCTGACAGCGCTTAGTGGGAATGTTAATGGGCAGTATCGTTAGGGTAAACTGGAAAGGTGAATCATCTTTCAAAAGCTAAAGAAAGAAAGGCAGAAGTGGGCAGGAGTGGCAGAAGGGGTTGAAGAAATATGTTGTCTAGGTTAATATGGCAACAGAAGAAACCTGAAAAATGTAGCAGAAAGGAAAGAAAAGACGAGATTTGGACATGTTAGGTTTCTGTTTGTGGGGTTTGTTTTTTTGTGTTTTGTTTCCACCTTCAGTTCTGGCTTGGAGGGCAACTTCCGGGGTTTTCCTCCTCAACTGCGGCTTGTTGGGTCATTACCAGAGGAATATAAGAGCTACGGACTGTCACCACCTCGACGTGTTTGGCAGTATTGGGTACTGTAGCCTCCTGAGATTAGCTAAGTCTAATTCTTGCCTTAGTCTCTCTGAGCCTAAGCTTTGCCTTAGTCTCTTTTTATGTTCTCTGTTAGGAAACCCTCCTGATTCACTGGATAAGCCTGGTCCTTCTTCTCCCTTGGAAGGAAAACTTTTGTCTCCATGAATTAACTTTTGTCTCTCTCTGAGCAAGGTTTTCCCTCGCTCAGAGAGAGACAAAAGTTCATTCATGCAGCGGTCGGAGGGTTAATGTTATGCCCTTGCTCAACAGGAGTGTTTGTTTTAAAGGTTTTTTAAAAGACCGATGATGTGATTAAGTAACACAGCATCTCATTTCTTGAAGCTGAAGACAGATCAGTGAGGCTAAAAAAGTCATTCACCAAAGGATGTTCAGGAGAATGAAAAGGATATAAAAAGAGGGCATTTAGGGGGTTGGAAAATAGCTGCAGACAAGATTGGTTTAGAGTAGATGATTAAAAACTCCTAACTTTCACAGGTAGCTAAAGAAACTGCAATCTAACAGCAAAAAATCAGGTAATGGCTTTTTGTAGTGCTTGAAAAGTAGAACCAACAGAGGATGTCGTAACAGAAGATTATATTTTAAAGAAAATAAACAAGACTTTATGGAAAACAGAATCTATGCTCCTCTGGACCCAACTCTAACGAGTACTGTAACCTCTGGACAAATTCGCCACAAACAGGACCCAAGGATCACCAAGGATCACCGAGAACCCCCAAATCTATCTCTCTCTCTATACATTGTAACCCTCACCAATAAACCTGATAATTTTACTAGCTCTCTGAGTGTGTTTTCTGCATGTGGGGTCGATCACTCAAACCCATCATGACAGGACATAAAAAATAAAAGATCTCAAAATATGAAAGCATCAAATAGGAAATTGTGGGAATGAAACAATATAACATATTAAAATATGGTAAAAGGATTGTACAAGTATAGCCTTTTATCAAGGACTTTTAATTGCTTAGTAGGTTAAAATTACCTTTACCTTGTATGGAGTAAAATTTCTGCCAAAAACCCAACTACCCATTTACATGTTAATGCAATCCCAACAGTGTTTTAGATTTTCTTTTCTTTTATCACATTGTTTATTAACTGAAAATTGCATTTCCAAATCGTTTCTCATTTGTGCCCTGCATGTACTTACAACATGTGAATATACTGTAGCAGTAGATTACTCAATACAAAAAATATATCAATTCCAAGTTTAGAAACTGCTTTGCAAATGTTTTCTTTTAAGAATCAGATTTAATCTCATAGTCTATGGATCCCTACCTTTGTGCCCCTCTGATTCTCATAAAAATAACAGCGACGCTCCACCACTTATAATTCATGCAAAAGCAGAACAGATCAAGTATTGAGTGCCTATACCTTGTAGCGAATAAGCTTTAAATAGGTCTAATGTAAGTTTTAAGTGAACAAGTTTTGGCTTGTTTAGACTTAGGCAATATAAGGAAATTGGTTTGGAATGAATACACTTTGCAGTGCTTGTTGTCTCCTGCCTTATCTTTCATGTATCGTTTGTGACCCTTCATTCACAGGACTGCGTCAGCAAATTACAACTGCGACAAACATTTCCTGTCAGTGTTGTAATTCCTAACAACTTTGTTGAAATGCAGCATGATGGACTGCTTCCCTTTGTCATCTATCAGATCAATGCTTTAAGTGAAAAAAAAAGTGCTGGTACTCTTTTTAATGCCATACAAATATGCGACAGAAGCATGGGTAATAATTCATACAGATCTATTAATCTAGTGATCTAATGGTTTTACTCTACAGAAATTGAGAAAAAAGGACAAAGTCTGTTCTAAATCAAATCTAGAAGAGCCAAAATCAAAGTGTCATGAGTCCAGTTTTATTAATTGAGAAAATAAATATTTGCTAATTATATTATCATGTTTATATAATATACTATCACGTTTATACAATATAATTATCACATTTATACAATATATTTAGCAAAAATGTATTTTCTGAAGTGACAGTAATACGCTTCCATTCTTCCGTATGGTTTTAACATTGAAATAAAAAAATTAAGAAAATTAAAGAAGGTGTAAGATGTTTTTTTTTATTATTATTCGAATAGGGCCTTGCCTCAACAAGCCAATGTTCCTTCCACACAAGTGACGCGACATGCCTCTGGCACCAAGCAGTGAGAAAAAAAAAAAGTAGGCATGAGAAATCATAATTTAGCAATCATAATGATGAAAGCATTAATCCTGTGAGGATTGCTGCACGTCAACTTTTGATGGTGGTTGATGGATCAGACATGAGGGGAGCTATATGTAAAGCTGGCTTGTCGAATACATTTTTTTTATTTCAGTTTTTTTTACAGCTGTTTTATTGTCATTACACTGTCACATGTACGGAGCAACGAAATTAATTCTCTGCATTTAACCCATCCCCTTGGGCAGGCTCAGACTGGTAATCTCTGGTGGGACTGTCCTAATTTCAGTGTGCGAAGTCCGGCCCTCCTTTAATTATACCGGTCCTTAAACTTACTCTCCGGCCGAAACACCCACTTGTGACAGTAAAAAAAAATCAAGGAGCTCAGGAAGTAATACAATGTTAACTACCTAAATGATGCATGCAGTATATAGCCTTCCTTGTCATGCACATCCTTGTGATGGTTGGCATATGGTGTAATTTTCTATTTCTTCAAACTGTAAAATCCTTGCAAAAAACTAAAATGCTGTCTTTAAACCAAACTATGAAACAAATTTTTTGTTTGAATATAATGCAAAAATATATTGCGGTGCATGATGGAGTTTTGCATCTAAAGACTAATCATTCTAATGTGAATGAGCAATGCAAACATAATCCATTGCTTACTAGCAGTGCTGTCCAGGTGTGTTAAAACGTGTGGATTAAAGTAGAATCTGGAATAAAGTGCAATTTGCAAAAAGTCCCGCGATCAAGACGGCGTCATGGTAGGCCGTTTGGTTTTCAATTTTGCCCACCGTGACATGTTGACTTGGGGTCACAGGTTTTGCTTAAGTGGGTTTGCTGAAGTAGGTTCGGCTCATTTGCACTAAAATGTGGGGTCTATTGTGCTATGTTGACACTTTTTATAGTTATATTCTTCTATAAAAATGGTATAATAAAAACTGTGTGTCCGTGCTCATCATGTTTTGCTTTTTTCTTGATGGAGAGTGTGAAATATCACTGTAAACGTATTTCAATGCAAGATGCAAGAGTCATGTGATGCTTGTAACCTAGTGTGAAGGATTTGGAAGGCATTCAATTGACTGCGAGGGCTGTGTGTCAAGGTTCACAATTCACCACATCACCACTACTACTGTTCATAGTAGTAGTATCAGTACTGCTGGTTTCGTTGATTTCGGTCTGTTGACTGATGGAACCATGGTGTTTACATTATTCCATTTCATTGCCCAGATGCCACCTAGACTTGCAGTGAATGCTTACACACCGCTGAGCTTTCATGTTTTCATTCTTGAAGAACTGCCTGTCTGCCTCAATATGTATTGTTTTATGTTGGTGTTATTACAACACTCAGGCTTGTGTTTCACATTTGAGACGCATGGTTTTGACTGTGGTCCATAAGGGGGCAGGTGTGGATGAAAAAATGCCAGGGCCGAAAATCATTCCCAGTCCGAGCCTGCCCTTGGGGAAGAGTGGGCTGCCATGGTGCTTGCACAGGGAGCATTGTGGGGTTAAGGGTTTTTGCTCGGGGACCCAGAGTGGCAGTCTGTGGCAGTGGGGCTCAAACTCAGAACCTCTGGATTCCAATGTCTATGCCCTGATTACTAATCCAAAACTCCACAAATTTTATTGTGTTTTGCGGATTGCGAATACTAAACAGCTTTGGAAATAAGCCTGACTGGAAGCACAAATCTGAGTGAGCCAACATTTAAACAGCATTTAAAAACCCAACATTAAACCTATTCAGAAGAGGTGAGAAAAAACATGCTTCTTATTTTAATAAAAAACCATGCTCATTTTCTTTGACAGTGAATCAGGAACTGCTCATTTTCTATAAGGACAGTTTTTGCTGCATGAAAGCCGCTTAAAGAAAGCATCCTTATCACTAACCAGGTGCATAACTGATTAGTGCATGTTGGTTTCAGTTGTTGGACAGAATCTGGTTATGGTTTAAGAGTGTGTCCTATGTAAAAATCTAATAAATCAGAAATGATTAGAAATATTTGTTATGGGTGTGCAGGTGGAGCAGCAGTTGGCATGCACCACCCATGTACGGAGGCCTTAGTCCTTGAGGCGTCCGACCCGGGTACGAATCCGAGCTGTGGTCCTTTGCAGCATGTCTCTCCCCCTCTCTCATACCCCCTTTAATGACAGCCTACTGTCAAAAAAGTGAGCCACTAGTGCCGCAAAAACTCAAAAAATAAATAAATAAATATATATATATATATATATATTTATTATACATGGTAAATGCCTCCAGAAGATTTATGTCACACGTCAACTGCCTACTGATGACATGATGTGAATCAGCGCTATATTAAAATAGCGACATGTCTTATTTGTGTGATGCAATTTCCTTTATACCGGAGCTTTAATTCTAAACAGTTTAAGATGAATATCTCCTATTTTTCTTGATGAAATTAACAAGAGGGACTTTCTTCTGGTCACAAAAAAAGAGCTTTTTCCCTTTTATCTCAGTAACATTTTATCTGGTAGCTTTACTGGTATCCAGTAAAATTTACTTTTAGTACATTTTTTTTTTATTCTCTTTCCACCTCTGTGTAGCTTAAACCACTGCACGGTAGTGACCAGGTGCTTGAGACACCAATAACCCGAGGGGGGCACCTATTTTTACCTGAAAATAGGATTGCGGACCACTTTTAGCTTTTTAGTATTTTTTTTCTAATCCAGATTCTGTTTAATAGTGATGGTTTGTTTTTGGATGTATCATATAACCCTGTCAAAGTAAATATAAAGCAGCGAAGAAGCTCCTTGTGAATAGAATAAAAGCCATAATCTAGTAAGAACAGATATCTTTTATTGTGAAAATGTCAGGTATTTTCAATGGTGTTTGGTACATTAATAATTGGAGGTAGTAAATGGAAAGCCTGGATATGTCTAGGTGAGCTGCTGGTCTTTAGCTAATGGTTGGAAGCTCCGCAGTAATACAAGTCCATCCCCTGCAGGATCAGAAGTGCACATGATCCAGTGATTGGCGTCCTGTTCAGCTTTGTGGGAGTCAAGGAATGTGTGAGTTGTCACTTCATATTCTTTCCCATGAGCAGTCCTGTAAGAAAAAAAAGTTTTTTACCGTTGGGTGCAACATAAAAGCCACACAAGGGCCAATCTCTTCATAAAAGCTAGCTTTTAAACAAAGGCAGTGGAACAAATTTCCTCTGAACCCATCTTTGAAAGAAACTGCCTATTGGGAATTGCTGGAATCACAGTAAAACACCCTTATATAAATCACATTCTGTATTTACCTATCAGTAATTTCAGAGAACACCATTACAGTATGACAGCATTTGTAAAATCATAGTTCCTCTGTACCAAAGCTTACGCAATAACATTATTGGCTTGTTTAAGAACATCACAGAATTTAAAATCCAAACCAAATTTCTGCTCCTGAAAGTTTCTTAAACATTTATTGTTTTTGTTTTAATGGTTCAGGGTTAGGTGTGTAAAAGCTTTAAAATAAATCAATCTTTTGTTGCACTAGCACGATCACAGTGACCCCAAAGGGCTTGAGACTTGGTGTATACTATTGAAGGCTTTGTTTTCTAGTTTACTCAGCAAAACTAGAAAACAACTCAGTTAAACTATTTACAAAAAATGATGTCCCAAGATAAGAGGATGCTTTAATGGCTCTCTCCGGTGTGCATTGAGCCTGCATATTTCACATTGGCCTCATCAGCTGCACTTTCAGGGGGCTTTAAAAACTGGCCAGTCATACAGATAACCACTGGAATGGCTTGGCCCAGGATTGACTGGTTTGGTACTGATTGGTCTGACAGCTCACACATCAAAGGCCCCGTCCACACGAAGACGAACCCTGGCCTAAACGCACAAATTTTTCAGGGGGTCTGTAAACAATCTTTTTTTTTATTCAGCCTTCAGAGTGGGAAGATTTCGAAACGCCGTTTTCGCGTTTCCATCTTTACGCTCTAACCGCATATTTTTTTTTACACGCATGCGTCATAGCGTCACCTCTAAACACGCATGCGCGACATATCACAACAACAATGGCGCCGTTGCTGCTAATGCTACTCACCCTGCTGTCGGGCTTACAACAGAATCTTCTTCTTCTGGAATATCTCCAGGAAGAACAGAGCAATATCGACGACATAGTTCAGCACCTGAATTTGACTTAACCACGAAAATGGACCCGCAGGGCAACCATGTATAAATATTAGTGCCATGCCCAACATTTCGTCGCTTATTTTTGCTTTGGCACCACAGCGCCACTTACAGGCCTGGCATACATTTTGCAGCGTTTTCATGCATTCGTGTGGACGATCACATTTATTTTACGTCTCCGTCTTTACGGCAAACGTTTTGGAAAATATCAGCGTTTCGTGTTCGTTTTGACTTCGTGTGGACGGGGCCAAAGTCGTTAGGAACCCTTTTGTCGATCAGCGTGTGGAGATGGGTATAATATAACAGACAAGTAAAAGGTCATTTTATCATTATCTTGAGAATTTATAAAGGTGACTTAAGTTTGGAGCCATAATTTTCAAGGTCAAGATTCTTCACCGTAGGCCAGAATAATAAATGCTTTATTTATCACATTTTTAATACCCTCTACTAATAAAAATATGTAAATAGTTTAACTTCGCTGTTTTCTACTGCATGCCCTCTAGATGTCGCCATAGAGGCCATTGGAGTTGGGCTGAGCGCACTGACTGTCATAGGACGCAAAAGAGCTCAAAGTCTGGAATCTTTCTTTTTTATGTGTGTGTGTGTAAAATGGTGCTACTTTAGTTGAAATATTATTTGTAGAAATAACAATGCACTGTAAAATCACAGTCCTTAAAATAACTAAACAATCTTTAGTTGGAGTTTATAATAAAGGTTAGAAAAATACCACAGAAGCTGATCCCCCAGAACAGCAAGGGCTTGGTTCGTCTTGCAGTGTATGATCAGCACCTTCTCGTTAGCCTGTAAAACAAGCATGGCAGATACAGTTAATCTAATATTTTACAGGCAGCCTTAAGAGGTACATTTATCTAACATAAGAAAGCAGTTAATAACCCACAGGAACTGGCTGACCCTCATATTCAAGTCTTTCTTGGGGGTCAAAGTGCACTATCTTCCACCATGACAGGAAGCTTGTGCTGTCATCCAGATACACTTCTTGGAAGCCAGACTTCTTTGCATACTTCAAATAAAAACACAGTATTTATTGCAGCAGATGTTTTTTTGCCTCATGGATTTTCAGTGAACATTGTGTAATAAAGATTGACATACCTTTTGGAAACCTTGTAGATCACTGGTCAAGTAAAGCTGAGGCAAAACATTAACAGAAACAACAACAACAAAAAAAAAAACAGTAGTAAAGTGAAAGATTAAAGATTGTGTTAAGGTAAGCTAACATCCTCATTAAGGCAATACAAAGCTTACTGGACCATTGTTTCAAAGTTAAGCTGTTATGTACAAGTGCCTATATAGTAGGTAAGTTAACTCACATTATAAAGAGTTTGTGCTATGCTACAAAACACAACAATAATTTGTCAGGCAGACATTCCCACCAATACATTACTGACTGCATAATAAATGCGTCGAGGTGTGACTTCAACCCTTTCCAGGTAAACTCAAGGTTAACTTGACCTTAGGTGTCAATTATTAAAAAGACTCCATTCACATAACACCCTTTCTTCTAAATAGATAAGCATAAAAATGTATTTGCTAAAATCAGAGTAGTATTTAAGGCATGGCATTTTGCTTTAATCATTTAAGCGTTTATTAGGAACCAACACTGTGAGATA
>NW_015151702.1:93836-94673 GCF_000732505.1 Cyprinodon variegatus
TCATCCAGTGGAGGGTCGAACAAGGAGATACTTGGTACATGCTTTCTGCCTAATCTGAGAGGAATTTGCCTGCAGTACGATGAGAACATGCTCTGGAGGATTCATTGTTAATATTTTGAAATGCAGCATAATGTGGTACCTTTAAACTAATGTAAAAAAAATTAATAAATAAAAAATAGCTATGCCAATTTAAAAATGTATAATATGCATAAAACACACTAACAAACAGCAAAATAATACAGAGTTGGCTTCTTAGAAGTTGAGTTCATTGCCAAGATATAAAGATAGAAGAGAAAAAAAACGACTGTAGTCTGAATACTGGGTACGTTAATCGATAAACTGTTCTAAAGTTTTGGTACAGCTAATCTAACGGATCATTTAAGTTTATATTTTGAGTAAATTTGGAAAATCCTGAGTGCTCTTACTGGTGTGAAAATGCAGAGGAGATCCATTAAATAAGATGGGTCCAGACTATTAGAAGTTTTGAAAGCTGATAATAAAACTTTAAACTAATACAGATAATAGGACAGAAGCATTTACTCATTTTAATGCCACTTAAGAGACAAGCTGTAACATTAAGGACAATCTATAGGCAAATAAGTCTAGACTAAGACAGTATTATAGTAGTCTCATAGTACTGAACTGATAAACACAGTAGAAGTAAATATGATTAGATATGAGCTTTTGGTGTAAATTCATGCAATCTTCCAAAGTTCATATACCTGAATCAGTTGATTAGATTTATAAATATAGGTAAACACGTACACACCCACACCCCCCACACACCCACACACACACGGCTAACCCCACTGAAATATTAAGTGTGCACCCTCAATA
>NW_015151702.1:94799-121745 GCF_000732505.1 Cyprinodon variegatus
ATTTATGAGTTAATTTCTAAAAATATATTTTACGTTTCTCTCTTCTTATCAGGGAGGGCGGTGCCCCAGCGCTCCCTATGGGCCGGCCGCCACTGGGTATAATATACAGATGCTGTTTATTTATACTCTTTGGATTGATAAACGGTAAGAAAGACAATAGATGTGAGCTGCTCTTTTTAGTCCCTAGGTTACATAATGAGTCTAAAGAGTGGGTACATGCGGGGTAAGGTGATGGTGCAGTGGTAGGGCACACAACCCATATACGGAGACCTATTCCATTCAGTATGCAGATGCACATGACACTTGTTAATAGGGAGGTCTGTAACTCATACATTCAGCCGGGATGACAAAAAACCAAAAACCAAACTGTAGCTGTGTTTATACCTTAGCTAGCTAACTGACTTTGAATCTATTTATACAAATGGCCTGTACTGACTATGTTTTTCTATATATAAATTGTATGGGAAGTGCCATGAGAAGACCTTTGAGCTACTGTATATAAACAAAATTTATTTTAGGACTTCCTGACATTCCTTAGCCATGAAAAATAAAAATGATATAATCAAAGTAACATTAGTGCATTGGTTTGAATACAAAAACAGAAGTAATAGATCAACACTGAAAGGGAATTACGCTCCAGTAAAGGTTTCACTTACTCCTCTAGCAAAGCCCCCTGTTGTTCTCAGAGCAAAAAACTGGTCAAAACACAGAGTGGATCCTTCAGGGCTGCCGTCGACACTGTACCACACAGACAAAATGAAATACTGCCAAACAGTGCGGGTTCTAAAGTTTCTGTTGAATTCCTTTCTGGGTGCTTACCTGGTGATGATTAAAGCAGTGCGAACGCAGGGCTCAATTCCTCCTCCTGCGCTGACTCCACAGGGTGCCTTGATGCCTGGTGATGGTGTCTTGGTAACACTGTTAATGTCGGCATTGATGCTGAGAGAGCTGAACTGCCTGTTTTCTCCTCCTATATTCACCAACATCACGGTGTCCCCAAAATGCAACTGTCCATCGTTTGACACAGAGAGATCCACCTGCACGTGTGGACAGACTGTCAGCGCAGCTTCCCATGGGTCACCAGTAGAGCTTTGAAATGAGCTTAGATCAATATTACCGGCCGCAAAATGTTTTCTTTCAGGAAGTCCACTCTCTGGACAAGAAGTTCTCCCTTCTCCTTCTTTTCAAAATATTCCCTCATTGCCTCCTTGGAAAACAATAAAATATGCAGTTTTTCAGTACAGCTTCATGTTACTTGTTATTACAAGGTAATTAAGTTTACAATCATCTTTACAATCTCAGAATATGTTAGGTAGGAATAATGGGATCAATACCACGGAAGATATTTTGAATTCTTTTTTGGAAAAAAGTTGGGTTGCAACATTTATCCTAAAAAGTAAGTAAATAAAAGTGCAATCTATTACTAATTGATTCAGTTCTAAAGGGAATTATCCGCACTGGTTTCATAAGCTATATAATCTTATAACTGAGAACATAAACTTATAATGACGTCATCACCTTATGTACCAATGTAAAAATGCCTCAGATAATTTTATAACATGATTTTTATTGAAAACAGGACAAAAGCTCACTCGAAAGTTGGGCTTGAGTTTTTGATTAAGAAATGCGGGGTCTTGAGATCTACTACAGAAATTAAACTAAACAATACAATTTTTTTTTTAAGTTCTAAAAGATATAGGCCTACCAGTCAACACTGGTACCACTTTGTGGGTCAGAAGCTGTAAAGTAACCAGCTCTATTATTGGTTAGCCTGCCAAACCTATTTAAAAAAATGACCAATGAGAGAACATCTGAGGAGCAACTGTGATTGGTTTAGCTGGTTTCCAGAGACCAGAAGGGTCATGGAAAAGGTAAATGGAGGCCCAATCCCAAATCAGTGCCTAAACACTTCCCCTAAGCACTTAAACTTTGAGCATTCCTATGGTGACTCTGGCTGTGCCCGAATGTCCACCCTAATCACCATACAGGGCACTATATAGTGGTTACACCATTTTAAATGAGTGTCCTTACGTCTAGCCTTTTAATTGTAAAATGTTACATTTAAAATGGGTGTTTTTCCTTTTCACTGACACTTTTGGTCCTCCATAAAATGTGGCTTAAAATAGTGCAAAAATAACTCCATAATAAGCCAGACTTAAGCTGATGACTAGAGTAGGGCAAAACTAGTTATTCATAGAAACGTATTCCTCTGCTGTTTATCAGTTAAGAAAACATGAAGCAAATAAAAAAAAAAAAAAGAAAGAAAAACAAACATTAAATGAGGCTACTGATTTGCATGGAGTCCTTGTTTGTACTGTACGACAACTCGGGTAGATTACATTTACAAGACGTTTCTTGCTCTGCAATTTATTAAGGGATATCAAAGTAAAGATGTCCGAAAATAAATGTTCGATACAGTGTTAGATTTATTTTTATTGTTACAACATTAAAAAAAAAAATGTCATTTCAAATAGGACTAAGTAAAAAATAACATTTCGGATAAAGTTCGATTGTGCATAGCTTTCTAATTTTAGTTATCATTCCGCTGATTCTTTTTTTATTGCTGTTGATTAGATTAATCTAATGTGCCCACCTTACTGTAGGCTCTAAGAAATGTGGCTAAAACATTGATACCAAACTATTAAAAAGCTTTTTTTTTCACCCGTACAAAATAAAACATTCGTAGTTCACCTTCAATTCTAGACCAAGGGTCACCAACCTTTTTAAGGCTTAGAAGCTACTTCATTGGTACTGAAGTACAACTAATACTGACCTATGAAATGGAGGAATCAAACTTCATCTTAACTTCATGCATTATAACTACAGGACTATTTTTGTTGTTCCTTTTCATCTCTAATTTTTGCTTAGATATTGAAATTTTGAAATCTCTATAAATGTTTAAATACACTTTAAGTTGAATATATTGATGAACTATATAAATTATTAACAAAGACCAGCAGAATTAAAATTGCAAAATTTAAACAGCCCACTAGTTGTTCAGTTTTCAGAAGAGGCCGAAAGCAGATGTCCTTGAGGGCCCCTTGGCCCCTAGGCACCGCGCTGGTGACCCCTGTTCTAGATGATGTACGTGCCTCTGCATCCTTAAAATTAATATATATGTTAACGTGATGGCTAGCTCAGATAACACGCCCTCTATTTATTTTCAACAAACCTCCTCTATGATCATGTCTTCATTCCAGTTTCCTGTTTTCGCCCGAGGCCGATTCATTCTCTTATAAGACATTTTAACAACAACAACAAAAAAGTTGAACAATCAAAACAAAGAAAATATCCAGTAAACTGTCAGACTTCAAACGCTACACGGTTTGTGTAACGGTTTCTATAGCGACGGTTCCACAGATCACGGCTCCGGCCGGTTCATATCAGCTGTCACTAGAGGGCGTGCTAGCACTACAGTGGGCGTCCATTATTTCATTGCCAGCCTCCCACATTGTTAACATTGAAACTATAAATACTGATTTACAGTGTCCTAAAAACAAAAACAAAATCATAACATGTAATAAATACATATAGCCTGATCAACCGATGCAGTATAAAGTTTACAGTATAAACTTGTGATTTTAAGAATCAAAATGACCTTCTTTTTTTTTTTAATTATGCCAGTTTTTATCCTCATATAAAAATAAAAGAAAGCATATTAAAGAGCTCCTATATTTTTTATATATTTCAATTAGGCTAAAATAAAATCACACTATGTAGGTTCCTTCACAGTTCCATCAAAATTAATATTCCTCTGCTAGATCAAAGGTTGGAGCAATAAAACGTCCATTTATCCGTTGTTGATACTATTCTTCTTCTCTGTCTGACTCAGTGACCGTTAGCTCGACCTCTGGCACCGTTCATGGCACCATTCATGTGACTCAGTTTGTGTTTTATATCCTTGGGTGAGTCACTGTCATCCTCCTCTTCATCGCTTCGGACATCGCCGTCTAGTTGCTGGAAAAAAACATGACACAGCGAAGAGTTTGTTAAAAGAAGCACATGTATAAGAGCATGGCACATGCAAACAAATCTCCTCTGAATTTACCTTATTGAAAACAAACTTGTAAGCCATTCTAGATATTAGAAAAGCCCAGTAGATGTGAAGAATCTGCAGAACCAGCAACATGATGTTGAAGAAATAGTAGCCAAAGAAGGCATCAAACAACTCCAGTGGGTACACCCACGTACAGTGGATGAGCCTAGAGATGTGGATTTTTGTTAATTTCACTCATCTCCACGTCATACTGCATTATATAACATCTTTTGCTTTTTTATTTACTCACCAGAAAGGAAAAATAATAAGTCTTGTCACCATGAAGACAATAGTAAACAACACAAACATGACATCAGCAGTCTTTTCCCATTTGGCGTAGTTAAACAACTTTCCCCCCTATAAGCAGCAAAGAGAGAAATAATATATTCATACACGTGGGAGCAGAAAACTTAAAACTACAACAAACGGGACAATGTATTTGACCATAATTTTTGTTGTGAACTGTGTTGTTGTTTCCCTGCTACTATTTCTATTCTAGTAAAAGCTTTCAAAAGCTGTTTTGTTTTTTTCCAAATTACAACCACAATTTTAATTTTATTTGAAGTTGATTTTATATTTTACACTTATCTGTGTGAAATGCAATTTATGCACACCGTTGTATTAAAGGCCATATTTGTTAAATTTCATTTTAGCTCTGGATCACATCCAGAGTTTCCCATAGGCGTCAGAGCTGCTTCCCCGACTAATGCTTAATTGTTCAGGCCTTTAAGGTATGTATTAAAAGATTTGCAGTTTAGTCATTTCCTTGACATTTACGGTACCAGTGATGATCTGAGCAGATGCAATGATCAAACCTTGGGGTATTTTTGTTTAAACTAATAAACTTCTATCAAAACTTCCCCCTTGACCTGTCTGATGTGTTTCTTAATCTTAATGATTTTATGAAGTAGTTTGCTATTTCCTTCTTAGGCTTTTAACGAACAAGTTTATTTACAAAGATACTAGATCACACAGAGAAGGGCAATATCAACTAGTTAGGTGCTCAGAAAGTCATATATATATATATATATATATATATATATATATAGGGGTTATCTCCCTAGTACTGTGTGCACTTTAGATTGGTATATCTATTAAACACTATTCCATAGAGAATTCAACAAAATATATAAAACAAATAAAAGCAGAACAATCATTTATTCTCAAATATGATGCATACGATTTTCCACATGGGAGGAATACAATATTTGTTGTGTGGCTTAACTTACTTGTGAAGAAGATGATAATTCCTGTTTGAATTCATTCTGTAAACTATTTTTACCTGACAATCTGTGAACACGGAAGAGTTTCTGATGGCTCTTGAACCTATTTAGAATAGTAATGTAACAGCTGATCTGGGGACATATTTTCCTACGTTGTTCTAAATGAAGTTCCTAACTTATTTCTTTTTGCATTTTCAAAAAGAAATATCTAATACCGGAACGATTCCATATATAATCCCCGGAATAATTGCTCTACTAGCTAAAGTTGTGTGCAGCACCCACTGACTTTAGTCATTGACTCTTACTACGTTTCACCTTTGCACCCTGGGCTAAAAGGCTGGATTTTGGTAGCTCTGACAAAATCTTCCATAATATTGTTTTTTCCAAATATATGTTTAATGTTTAAAAGTACAACAAAACACATTTATGTAATTAAACTGGTATTACTCTGCCCATAGATATCTGCTATTGAAAATGGATCCAAAATTCAAGTGCAAACAGGATACATCTAATTTGTATACTCACTTTGTGAGTATAAAAATTTCCTGAGTAATGACTTACCTCATTATTTTTAGTGACCCATCTGAAGCTATTAGCTTCTGGGTTTTTGTGTTCAAAAATATATCATACTCAGTCAATGAATAACACACGATTTAGCAGCAAATAGGCTTTCTTTCAGCAATAACTAAGACACACAATAACTGTGACCTAAACATAACGGAAGCACTGACCTCAAGCAGTATATCAGAAGAATCATGAACTGCCATCACCAGGGTTCCGATACGAATGTAGTTAGAAATCCAGGAAAAACTCAGAAGTGTCAGTGTGGCTAAATGGTGAATCACCTGCTCTTTAAAGTCCTGCCAACATAGATTGAAAACCATACATTCGACCATAGATTAAAATGAGTAGATTTTGTAAACATTGGTACTTAGATGTGGGATCTAAGAAAAATATTAAACAATTAATTTAGATTAAACTAAACAATGCATCACTGATATATTTGATAAATCACCACAGCTGAGCACTCACTTTCCTTTTCACATCAATTGTCAGGCTGAGGAGCAGAGAAAGGTAGAAGCCCATTTCCAAGATGTAATACCAGTACTGCGACGGGAGCATGGACTGGAGGAACATTTAAAAAACATAACATGTTTATAAAAATGACTGTGCCTACATTTATGCCTTTGCAAAAAAGAACAGAATATAGTTACCTGTTTAGGAAACCCTGCCCAAACCGTCCTTAGGTCATAAAACCAGGGCTTCTAAAAACAACACGAAACAAGGTGAGAGTCATAAGGATTATAGTTAATTTGAGTGGTGATTTTCTGGCAACAAAAGTCGCTGAAGTGCGGGAATTCAGTATTCAGTGGTGACGTCTATTAAAGTTACAGTGATTTTAAGACTTTTGAACAAATGAAGAGCAGTAGCTACTCACAATGCAGCCAAGACATGGAAGGGATAAATAAATACTTCCTCATAAAAATAATTTTGAGCTGTGGCATTAATCAGTCTCAGCCTATAGAATAAAACCTAGAATGTTTTGAAAGTTAAAAGACAATATGGGACAAGATTTTTTTTACATACATTTTGAGGATTTCCAAAAAAAATTTAAAATTAATGTACATTTTTAAATTTCAAAAAAAAAAAAAAAAAAAAAAACAAAAAAAAATTTAAAAAAATAATTCACTACCTTTTTCATGAACTGAACTTTAGAAATTCGTGTTGAGGACACTTGATCTCCAAATGTAAAATGCCCTATAAATTATGCTTTTATATATGTATTAAGAATACTAATATCTTAAACATAATTTAGAGTTTCAAAAGATTATTGCATTAACTCAGTAAACATTTACTATTTGTATACTTATTTGTTTTCTGAATTTATTTTTCTGTTTTGGGGACAGCAGTTTGCATCAATTCTGTAGAAATTATCTTATGTAAAATGGCATATATAAAACTCTTGTTGTGAAAGGGCAACTATCAGATTATAAAAAGTAAACAGCTACACATTCAAGTTGGAAAAATTGAAAAATAAATATAAGTTTTTTTTTGAGAACTTACATCATAAAGGGCCAAGAGTCCACCAAGAAATGCACAAAGATAAAATCCACATCTCCAACTGATGAGATACAGAGGTAATAAAATCACATTCCTTAGCAGATAGTCATCTCCCACTAATGTTAGGTCTTTATTTTTACACAAGACCAACCTCGCCTCACAGAACCTCTTCCGAAGCCCAGCTCGATCCTGGTTCCTCCTCCTCCTGAACCACACTTCTACTCTCCTCTCTGGCCAACCAGTCTTCTTACAGAGGGACAAAATTTCAGCCTGAGACACAAAACAAACAATCCATGGTTTTACATTTATAAAGGTTCATGTACCTTAACTTTTTTGTACATTGTCTAAACAAACCGAGCACTATATAAAAATAAAATAATTATTTCTTCTCTAAATACTCCAGGATTTTTTTTTTTAACCAATCCAGTCAGACTATCTGAAGAAGGGGCAGCCAGGAGTGGACCACCTGTCCTGGTGGATACTAGACTATCTCACTGGCTGTCCACAGTATGTGAAGACACAAGGCTTTGTCTCTGACTTATTTGGCAGTGGTGGCATTAGCCATGTGTAGTTTGTTGGAGCAACAGCTTATCTGCAGCTGAAAGGAAGCGGTTGGATAAGCTTATCAGCAAGGCCAGCTTTGCCCTAGGCTGCCCCCTCGATCTAGTACAGGTGGTGGAAGAACAGACTTAAGTAAAAATAAAATCACTGTTGGACAATATCTCCCACCCCATGCCAGGAGCTGCAGAACTGGAGAGCTCCCTCGCTGACAGACTTCACACATGCACAAAGCATGTCATGGCAAATCCTGTCTCACAGCAGCTGTAAGACTTTATAAAAATTACTGTTAATATTCCTGACTAGTGCAATTTTTCACTTCTCCAAGTTAATGGTATGATGCTGTTTTTAAAAGCATAATGTTTTGCACATTATTTTATTACAACAAGCCCAGTTGTGCTATTTATTGAGTATTCTTTTGTTTCTCATTGTTTTTTATTTTTTGTTCTGCATGCTTCTATTCACTTTGCTGCTACAGATAAAGCTGAGTTCATTGCGATAAACAATGTTTGTAGAGTAGTAGTCAGGGTGGATTACCACTTGACCTGCAGAATCAAGAAACCACTTCAAAAGAACATCACAGATGACATGAAGTGGAACAAAAAGAAAATAGCAAGAAACAAAAGATAAGAATCAAAGTCACTGACATCATGCTGGTGTGACGTACCAAACCAATTCTAAGACTGAGTTAGGAACTAGGTGCAATATTAATGGTTATCTAGCATGTTTTAAGAGAAAAAAAAAGGGGTTAATTTTTTCCCCAAGTAATTTTTTCACTCTGTCATTCATAAATTTACAAAAAAAATTAATTTGTTAGATAAATATTTAGTTTGGAGCTAAATATTTAGTTTGCAAATTAAGTATTTAGTTTTTTTTAAATAAACATTTAGCTCCAAATTAAATATTTATTTAACAAAGTAAGATTTTTATTAATAATGAATGAATGATATAGTGAAATAATGATTGGAAAAAAATAAACCCCTTATTTTTTCTCTTAAATAAGGGGTTTATTGCTCCTAATATTGCTCCTAATTTTTTACTGCTTTACTTTACAAATGGCACCCCATAAAAATTGGCATTCCCCTGGGGGTTCCAAGGATAGAACCATTTCTGACCTTCTTAAAATCAAACAAGAAAAACACATTTGTCAAACCTTTAAAGGAAAAGTCCAGTAATATTCAGAATTTAAACTTCTGAAAGTACTTTAAATATGAAATTATTACATACTGTTCAATACATGATACGTTTTTTTAATTAAGAGTAATTTCATTTGAGCTTTACTGGAGGCATCCATGGTTGTCAAAGAACACTACTGCCACCGGTTTGTCATGTCACGGTGCATTATCGGGTGTAGATCAAGCCCCAATGCTGTATCTGGTGTTTGTCACAACATGCTATTATGCAAGTCATCTTGAAAACATTCTTCTTCAAAATGTTTGCTACATATGATGTGTTTTTTCTCTGGCCAGAAATTCGATGGCAAATCCTCCCTCTTCAAGTTGGCAATCCAACGACAAATCCGTCGGTGGAGGATCATGAATTGGAAAGGTGAAATAATAAACATTTTTTTCACTTTTACCCGATGTATTGCAACATCCAGCTGCCATGCATATAGGCATTGTCAGTTTAACTATAGCTGTTGCGAATTTCAATGATGAAGTCCTCTCAAAATCTTAATCTTAAATAATTCTTGTTGATTGCAGATGTGTCTAATAGTTCCCATTGATGTTGCTTGTAAAGTGGAGAGATTAGCACTAGGCCTACAGCACAATGACGTCACTGCCGGAAGATGTCAGAAGTGAGGTGTTACTAAATGTGGGAAAAAATGGCTGGTCCTGGACTCAGTGATCGCGACAAAAATCATTTTTATTTTTTTACTGATTAATGCTAAATTCATTAAATCAAAGCAAATAAATTGGTTTTAGGTCTAGATAATGATCCCTTGATTATTCCTTGCTGACCAGACTTTTCCTTTAACATGTTTGAAGCTATCAGAAAGATGTAGATCATATTATATAGCTGACAGTTACGTAAAAAGATGCAAAAATGCATGCCAAAAACTAACAACTTCTTAAATAGAGAGAGTCATGCTTACAGTAAAACATAGTGGTGGTAGTGTAGTGGTATGGGGCTGATTTGCTGCTTGGAGAAGGCAGAGGCATTAAGTTTTAGGGTGCAACAAGGGTTATCTCAAATTGTAAAATGCGACAAAAACAAGAAAAAAAACAAGTAAAGCCCTGTAATGTTATTTTAAAGGATACAATATTTTTTATCTTTATTCATTCTTGATGTTCTGAAGATCTGTTAGCTTTTTATGGCTGTTTCTTTTAGATTTTCTTTAAATAAATGGTCTGTTTATTTTGTACTACATTTTTCTTTATTTACTGATCAAAATATGTAAAAGTATTTTTGTAAAAACTTATGGTAACACATTAATGCCTGGAATTAATGTACGTAAAAAAAAAAAGATACCTGTGATGGATTCCGGGCTTTGCTGCAAAAGTGCTTTTCTAGGATTGGGTTTTGCTCAGCTTTGAGTCGCACCTTGTCTCTGATCTCAAGAACATTAGCGAGTGGCGTGGCCAAATACCTGAAACAGCACACAGAGCTCTGTAAATCTCCTTTATAACACAACACCGGCAGGTCTTTGGAATTTCTTAACATTGCTTTAAACTTGTGCAACATAATCCGGGTATAATCGGATAAATGCACAGCTGAAGTCTAAGTTACATTTACTCTTTTGCTGTACAGTAAATCCTTGCCTTTCAAATAGATATCTGACCACGAGAAGGCAGAGAGCACAGGGCACCGCGGCATAAAGCTGAGAGGCTTTGGCATAAATTCGATCATCTTTGTCCACAAGATCTGCCCAGGAGACTCCAACTGGGAGCCATAGACGTTCCCACCACAGCCACTCTTGGATTGTCTGCAACATGATGCTAAAATGTGGGGGGAAAATGTTACACAATTTAATACAATTAACAAGTTTGTTTTACAGTCAAATGTATGGACTCACAATCATTTCAAATATGTTAAGATTTCCTTTGTACAGATTTGATATTTTGTAAAAGAACCCTGTGTTTTGATCTGAAACTAAAGAGTTTCAATTTGAATCTATACAAGCATGTTTTTTTTTTTTGTTTTTTTTTAAGTATCATTTATACAGAAGATAAAATAAAGTACAGTGGAATCTGCTTATAGTGGTCACGGATATATTAATTGACCACTTATATAGATCAAAAGGATTGGGACAGAATGCTGTTTAAATAATTTGTTTATAGTAATCACAAAGTGAGAAGGGGGAGGAGGATGAGGATGAAGAAGAGGAGACTGTTGTCCCTTCCAGAGCTGCGATGAGGAATGCAGTTTGCATATTAAAGACTGGTCTCCTGCATGTTTGTTTCAAAAACTTTGACCTTTTACATTGTTTTGAAAAAGAAGTGAACTCGGTGTTGGACAACACTCTGATCCAGGGAACCACAGATAAATATGTTAAGTGATTTCTTAATGCTGGGCAGCAGATCCGCAACACAAAACAGAGGTAGGCTAGCTTTAATTTTCTTTAGCAAATGCAGTTATCTTCTATATTGTTCTATGAAACTTTTTGTTTCAAACTTACATGTTAAAAAATGCACTGGAGGCACAACAGGGCCGACGCACAGAATAAATTACATAGGCCTACTGTAGGCTACCAGAGTTATGTCTGCACACAGCGCAGTATACTGTCATTAAACTTGCATGGTACTGTAATAAAATGCGGAAGCTAACGGTTTCGTTTAATTTTTCTAATTGAAAAACAATACAAATGGCATTTAGATTATATTCTGCATAAAAAATAAGTGAAATAACCATAAATTTAGTTTTAGTAATCAACCTCTTATAGTGTTCAAATTGGCTTTGACCAATGTGACCACTATAACCGGATTCCACTGTACTTACAGTAAAAACCAATAAAAGAAAAGGGGTGAAGAGAAATTACATTAAAACAAGAAAAAAAGAAATACATTTGGTGATATTAAGCATCACATAAAGGTGAAGAAATTAATAAAAGGTGAATGCAAATTTACAACAAATAGCTATGCTATTACAGAAATGAGCTGGTAAGGTAACACTGTCATGAAAATCTATGGCAAACAGTAATGTTTTAATTTATTTAATGAAGTGAGCCTTCAGGAATCTCATGGGACCTTTGCCCATTAAGATTTATAAACACCATAACAGATAAAATTGTGGGAGTTTGACAGAGAAGATTTTTGGACCAATCAAGCATAGCAACAGACAATCCTACTTATAAAGTCTACCAAACAGCATGGTAGGATCAGCTGTGTCAAACTCATTGCTGAGACCTAGTAGTACCAATGCCAAAGTTCTACATGCTTCACTGTTATCAATGGTTATTAAAAACTAGATATGATGTGATTACTTGATATCAAAGCATATATTTAGGTCTAGAATATGTAACCAATTCTATGTCGTAAGGACCTGAAGTAAAGGCAGCCAGCTCTCAGGAGATGGAGAACTCCTGCAGATATCAAAGGGCAACAAGATAAAGAAAGGTGAGGAACAATTCATGGAAGCAGAGATTAAAGAGAAGTAAAGTCCTTCCTCATATGGACTCTGCCCGTAACAGCACAGATGAAAAATAATACTTAGGCGCAAATAAACTGGACTTTTTATCAGCATTTAGGCTACATTCGAGAAGATGACCAAGATTCTTTTTAATTAAGTGTATTTACGAAGGCAGTATATATCATGAGTGTGTCCCTTAATCTCAAAAGCGGTTAATAAGTCAGCATGGGAAAAGGCAGACATACCTGCAGGCAGTGTTGTCTTGACAAGTTTCAACAGCAGGGATAGAAGCTGAAGCAGATACAGTGTGTTAGCCGGTCTGATGAAAGTAAAGTAAAAGAGTACGCAACCGAAATGAACCTCTGCTTCATTGTCTCTTTCAACAAAACAAATCTTTTCATTCATTTTCCTTCAGTTTTTGACATGATCAACAAAAGGCTGCTTCGAGAACACATTTGTGGAAATAAAGGTATAGTAAATAAGTTCAAAATTCACACACTTACCTTTACGGTGTGCCCAATGCAGGTAATGCTGGGTGTTGTCTGGAGATCTACCTAACTGAGGTCAGCCTATTACTCATACCACCCATATAGTACACCTAATCATCTCAGATAACAGTTCTGCTATATCATAGACACCCTTGGATACATTCTGGACTTTCAGAAGTCCGCTTCACGTAGGGGTAAAAAGTGAGATTGATATTTGATTGAAAGTTGGGGATCTTTCTAACCTGCACATATACCCAAATGTGTTTCAAGCATCTCAAATAAGCATGTTGAATAGATTAAAAGCTCTGTGTGTGGTTGCTCACCTGGTGAAAAAGTCCTGAATCCTTCCCTCCCACTTTGCAAGCTCTCTTGAGCACTCCCTTGCAGTTGCTACAAGTCTTTAGAGATATGGAACAGCAAACAGCTTAGCGCTTTTGAAGCATTTTGCCGGTAGTTTCTTTGTTTAACTTGTAAATCATAAGCTGCAACATTCATCCAAAGGGTAGGATTGGGATGGCTTGCGTACCTTCACCTGCAACAATTCCCTTGGAATGCATGAGCAGCCCCCACAAAGGCCCCATTCACTGGTAAGCCAGCAGAGGAGGAGGAGCCAAGTGGGAAAGAGGAACTCTCTCCCACAAGAACAAAGAGTGAAACATCATGTAGTGGAGATAGCTACCTGAGTTAATAATGAACATATAAATAGAGATTGAGCTATCCAGGGAGTGGCGAAAATTCTCCAATTCACTTTGTTTTCCTTAAGGCAGAGGTTATTTTTAGGAACTAGTTGGAAATGTCCTGCTCTTTTATGTTAAGGCACATGAGTCAAGTCTGAAACATGCCAGGTTTTAAACATAAAAGAAAAGCTTTTTTATCATATATCCATCCATTCGTCCATGTTCTCCCACTTTGTCCTGTCACGGTCACAGTGGGGACAGTCTCTCATATGTGATATATATATTTATATAAATATATGGTTGTACATTCTCGTCTTACAGCATGCACCAGAGGGCAACAGAGACAACCACACTTCTGGTGATATATACATTTACAATCAGCTCATGGCTGAATGATAAGCAAGGTTGTGTTTCTGTTTGTTTCATTTTAACTAACACACTTGTATCTCACACTGCAGAGCACTTCTGGTCTTTAATATAATTAGTTATAAGTTGCAGTGAATAGAGGTCAAATATTACTAGGGTATATATATCTCAAAACTGAATTTTAAACATTTCCAAAGTTGAAATGTGATATTATGCTATCTTATGGTGTTCATACTCATGAAAAAGACTGGCTGGACCATCTTTGACTAGAATAAGGGTAGATTATATCACTGGGGAATCAAACTGACCTGACCCGAACCCCTCAGAGACACTATAGAGTGTTGTCAAGAGAATACAAGACAAGACCCACCAGTGTCAACATGCTAAAGAGAGCTATTAAAGCAATCTCGGCTTCCTCAGACCTTCATCCTACGCTGCATTGATGCAATTATTCTTGCAAAAGAAGCCTCAACCAATTATTCAGTTCCCAGAGTGAGCAAATCAAAAACAAATCCGTAATACCATTTTTTTTGTAAAGAAGCTGAGGAGATGATAATCAAATAAACACATCTGACAAATATCACTGTGCATGAAGTCCAAGTAAAGTACTGTATAAGTTTTAGTTTTACTTAAATTGAAACACTGAATAAAAAGGTAAATCTTAATCCAACTTATTGAGATGTACAAGAAGTAATGAACTTCTAAATGCATGTTGCTTTAAGCTCTTTTAGAAGGTGTATCTTGACAGGATAGAACAATCCTTATGAAGGCAAAATAAAAAAAAGCAAAGCCAAAAGGAACACACATCAAAAATAAGTGGTTGTTTATTTAAATTTCACATCTTTTATATATCAAAATCACTGAAAATAAACAGAAAAACTACAAGCAGAGCTACTAGAATAGCAGTCATCTTCCCCCGGTATACACTGCAGCATGCTGCATGTGTACAAAACAGTAACAATGATTTAAAAAAGCATATAACATAAAGCCTCTTGAGATATCCAAGTGATTAAAATAACCAACCATCAAAATAGTAAGAAAACTGAATGAGAGTCTTTATTGGTCATGGCAAAAAAGAAAAAAAATGTTTCTGAGGAACTTTTCCCTTAACTGTTCTGCACTAAAGCTATAATAAATATATAAAAAAGATATAAATAGTGTTACATGCATGAATATTACACAGGTAAAAAGGATATCCATTGGATGGGCTCTTTTGAGCCCTGGGGTAAGCAAGTGAGAAGGACAGCAGGAGGTTTGAAGCCTCAGGCACAAACAGGAGAGGCTAATCTTGTTAGTCCTCCCCCTCCTTCTGCAGACTATAGCCTCCATTTGATGCTCTGCTCTCTCCTTATAATGGAGTGTTATTGTGCTTTAGTTTACTGGGTGAAGGAGGAATGCAATCACCAAGCTTCGCACAGCTGGAAGAATGACTTGGTCTTGAGGCTGCCTCTTCGGGACAGGCCACTCTCTGACGAGGAGGCAGGGTGGAGCAGCGGCTCTTACCCCTGGAACGTGGCAGCTGAGTTGGAGGGCCTTTTAGTACAAAAAGTTCACTTGAGGCTTGGGGCTGTTGAGTAAATGCTGACTGTGGAGATGAAAGGGACACTGGACTGTGTGAGGGAGAGGATTGTTTGGGGGATATGCAGCCCAAAGGAACCAGGGGAGTAAGCGAGGGCTGCTGCTGGAGCTTTGTCAGGCTGGTGGATTGGCTAGGCCGGGGCAGGCTGTAGCAAGCCTCAGCTGCTCTGTAACGGGAAGGAAGGGTGGAGCAACGAGATTTTACTCTCGAGTCTGGCTCTCTGGGAGGAGGAGCTATTAGAGTCAACATCCTAGTTTCAACATTTGATGTTGTAATGTCTCGCCTGGAGCCTTTCAGACTCTGGGACGAGCCTCTTTGGGATAAGGGTCGGGATGCAGGCTCCTGTGGACCTTGTTTGGATTCTGAGCGGGGAAGCTCCTTTTCCACAGCTGTGCTTGATACAGGCTCTTCATCTATATGAATAGAACAAAATAAATGGATTTGACATAGTATAAACTGTCAAGTAAATGATCAAAGAAAAGGGAGAGTTGACTCATCTTACCTAAAAGACCGAGGTCACTCATGAAAGAGTCCAGATCTACGGTGAAGTTCTCCTCCTCGCTTGCCTTTGCTTCATAAACTTCCCCTTCATTGCTCTCTGTTGTTTGATCTTTTTCTCCTGTACCCTCTGTCCTTGCTTCTCCATTTTCTTTCTCATCTTTGCTTTCCATCTTAAAGTCCTCCTCACACTCTTCCCCTCCTGGCTCGTATTCTTTATTTTCAGCTTCTTCCAATGATTTATAAACCTCCATGTCAGTATCAAACCTTCCTGGTTCATCCAGACTGATTTCAACACAGACTTCCTCCTTTTTCTCACCCACTTGGCACACAACCTCCTCTTCTGGTGCCTCCTCCACTACAATGTCTATGTTGGCAGGAAAGCAGGGGATTGAGCGTTTTGGGGAGAGTGTTTTGGCACATGCTTCTTGGTCTTGTTCTAACAAGAACTCCATCAACGCCATGTTTTCTTTTTTCAGCTGTTCCCGCAATGATCGTGGTACATCTGGGATCATCCAAGCTACCAGCATGCTGAGGAACATGGCGAGATTCTATCCGGGGAAAAAAAAAAGAGATGAAGAAAAGCTGTTTTTCCCTTTTTTCATGTTAACATTATACAAAGTATTAAATAATCTTAAAATCGAATGAAAATGAGACATGGTTTTTTAACTAAAAAAAGGTTCTGGAAAATGTGTTGGTTTGGGGGTATGGGATTGTTCAGCTTTTTTTCCTTGGAACTGCCAAATATATACAAGTACTCAAGTAATACCAAACCCCTTCAGAAGAAGTCACCTCATCTGGAAAAAAGGGGGCACCTATAAGTAATTTAATTTCCATAGAAGTCAGCTTTTCTGTGGAGGCCTCAGAGGGTTGTTAGAGAACATCAGTAAACAAAAAGCCACATTAAGTCCAAGGAACACAGCAGACACGTTTAGGATAAGGTTAAACATGGTTATATAACAAAATAACATTCTGAACTTTGAATATCTTTAATGATGATTGACTGAACAGCATCAAAGCAAAAAACTTAGACATATGCAACTAAATTAAAATCCTAATAACAAAGAACAACAATCAGAGAAGCTGCCAAGAAGCACATGATACCCCCAGCAGCTCTGAAGATCCACAAATCTGGTGGGAAAATATTTGACAGGATGCTGTGGACTCAATAAAAATGTTCTCTGAATTGAGAGTAAAGGCCATTGTTCAAGGAAAGCCATTAGAATTTGTAAAACAATTGCTGTATTTAGATGAGAACAAAGTATAACTAATTGACATGCACTCAATATGTTATTTGTCCTCGAAAAGCAACATTGCACGTCACTTGAACATACAATCCCCCCAACAATACATGGCGACTTTTCAAATCCATTTAAACAGAAATAAGCTCGGTGTTGTACCGTATTTTTTCACCATATTTATTTATTTATTTTGCAATGCTCTGAACCTTCCTTATGAATGACTTTTGCACCATGGCTTTAAATGGGTTTTCCTTCTCTCCTACACTGTTCACTGCTAAGCTGCTCTTTCCCTGTTAAAAAGTTTTATGCATCTAAATTTTGTTTTGTATACAGTCTGTGTATACAGGCTTGTATACATATAGTAATATACATATATTGTAATGTATATATATATATATATATATATATATATATATATATATATATATATATATATATATATATATATATATATATATATNATAGATAGATATATAGATAGATAGTAAAGGTATAGTAAGTAGTATAGTAATATTCTGGGTCTAAGTCATAAAATATGGTGGTAGCATATGGATTTATTTTTATATTTTTATTAAATTCAAGAAAAAAATAATAAAATAAAAAGTATTTTATATCTAAAATAATTTTAAATATAAAATACATTTGGTGGAGTTACATTTTAAAAATGTTTTTTCTTCTCTCTCTCAAAACCTAAGTGTTTGTTCTTGAAACAGAAATTTTCTCTCCATGTGAAATAAGTGTCATAGTTCCTGTTGGCCAGTCTCAACAGTCTTGACAGCTAAGTGGTGATATTATGTGCATTTGGGACGTGCATCCTGGCCTCGACTGGAATGCGGACAAGAGCTTACAGGTGTTTTCAATGGGTGGGGTTAAAAGTCAGAAGAAACCCCAATGTGCGACTGCAAAATAATTCAAATTGGAACAGATCCACCTCCATACAGAATAACAGTGGAGGGGTTTACGTGGAAGCATATTCGTGGTTTTGAATGGCCTAGTTTAAGTCCATCCAGTATTGTACTGTATTCAGAATCTGTGACCAACTGGAAAAGCGATGCAAGAACACAATTTGTGTGAGACTGAGATAATTTGAAAAGAAGAGAGAAAAACGTTTAGTCTTAATATATGCAAAGCAAACCTGCATAACCTGAAACATCTGAGGTTGTAATTGCAGTAGAAGGTAGTTCTACAAAGTGTTGAATTTTGGCTTCTGAGCAGCAAATCTAGTGGACAGATTTCAGACGTTTATTTATGAAGACAAAACAACAATAAACTGTATATGATTTTCTTTCTTTCTCTGTCACACCTATTTTGCAAGATAATGCATAAATACAACAAGAAATAAAATGGTATTGTTCTAGTGCTGTAATACAACACAATACATTGCGTAAAACCTCTTCACAACTTTAGTAATCTTCTGTTAATTGCCTCAGACAGTTTAGCAGAGTGGAACTCTGTGCCAAGACAATCTTGCACGAACAGTATCAGATACCGAGGGTATAATGGACAGACATGAGCCAAGTTTCACTAAATGCAAATGCTGGGAATCTGCCAGAAGGCAGTTCAATTAAGCTCTGATTCCAACAGGTGTACTCCTCAGACCCGATCTGCTCAATACATTTGGCCACAAGTTTCTGGAAAAAGGCATGGATTTTGCATAATTGTTTTGATGTGACCTCTCAAATCAAGCACATTTACAGAACAGCCGCAGGTATACATTAAGAAAAGCAAAACACTACCATTACGAAATAGGTATATAGGAAAGCCCTGGATTAACCAAGTTGGGTTCTGGATCTGTACCTAGTAGAGCATTTCCATTGAGAACTCAAAATGAGTTACATTCTCAGTCCAATCAGGTTAAGCTTGTATGTCCCTGGCAAGAAGGCGCAGAATCTCCCAAAGGAAGTCTGCCAATGTTGTCGGATCATTCCCCAGACCTCAGTCTAGCTTTGCTGCCAAAGATGCTTAAAACTTTTCTCTTAATTGTCAAACTGATACTAAATCTAAGATGAATGAAAATATTTGCTTAGTTTTTACAAGACTTGTTCCAGGAAACCATTTTTAAGTAGCCTAGTTGGCACCAAGGGAAACCCCTTGTCAAATGAATGACAATGCATTTATACAATGTATACAAAAGAGAGAAAAGTCAGATCCAAGCATATTACAACAAAATACTTGATTTTGCAAACATGATTTACCTGGAAGAATATTACAAAGGCCAGCCGAGCAGCAAGGACAGACCAGTATTGTTTGGAGAACGTATAGGCATCTGGTGCCCATGGGGGATCTCTGTAGTCCTTGTACCTAAAAGAGAGAGAGAGATGAAACACAATCTTATCTCATTAAAGCAGAATGGAAATGAACTCTACTAATGCTGAGTTGCTCTCAACAGGAACCTGAAATCCTTGCCAAATTGTACACCAAAGGAAGCTTTAAGCTGCTAGCTAAGGGATTTAAAGGGAGATCAAGGTAGGTCAAGGTTAGGAGAATCCCTCTAACCTGCACATGGTGACACCGGTAATGAGTGTGGTGGTTGGTGCTGTCCCAGGTGGGAAGTTGCTGACATTGAAGTAGGACAGTGAGTGCTCCGTGTAGCCACTCATGGTACCGTTTCCACTGTACATGTACTGGTAGACCATTCTTGGAACAAACTCTGATGTGAAGGAGATGACGAATGCCTTTCAAGGCGAACATGGAAGAATGGTTAAACACTTGCAAGATTCAGCAGGTTCATGATAGTCTAAAAAAATCTCTCAGTTAAGAAATATTTAATACTAAGGTTTAAGTATGGTCTGTTGTCAAATATGAAACGTCCATGAGGAATATATTAGCCTGCGATGCACTGCAGACCTGTCCAGGGTGTACCCTGCGTTGCGCCTATAGACTGCTAGAGCCCCAGAAATAAAAAGTAATAACTTGCTGATCTGATGAAAGTAAAATAATTAGTCACTTAGAAATTTATTAAAAAAAAGTAAAACCTTTTTTCCTCTAGTAATAAATCTTTTAGAGATAACTGATATGAATTGCTAGACTTGAAATAAACCATAGAACGTAAACTTGAATTGGAGCTGTTGATATTGATTTGTCACTGAGTTTGAGATTGCTAAACTCAACTTGTGACTTGACCTGACACTTGACTATAAAGACTTGCAACTTGCTTGTGACTTGGAAATAATGACTTGGTGCTATTTCTGTTAAACACTGAATAAAGCTGTGCCAAGAAGAGACAAACTGTACCAGTGAAATGAACCACAGAGCCACCAGAGCTTTTAGTTCTTAAAACTCCTTTGTTAAGGACTTAAAGATATTCAATATGAAAGAAAGTTAATTCACTAAGTACTTAGTCTTAGATCAGACATAGAAAAATACACTCCTGATAAAAAAAATCAATTTGACAACAAAAAAAACAATCCCATCTGGTGGTTCTTGAGCACTAGGTTGTAAGATGAAATTAAACATGTAAACGTATTTCAAAAAAACGTATTATTGGTTATTTCCACTCTTTGATGGGCGCTTTAGGAACATGTGTGTTTGTGTCTTGTGTTTGACCAGACTTGTAGCACTGTGGTGATGGCCACATAAAGAGCAGCCAGGGTCCAAAAAGAGATTCTACCTTAAAATGTCTTTCAATAAATAGTTGTTATGGACTTGTTGGAATGAACAGACTAGGTCATCCACTGGCAAAACAAACAACAGCCCTTAGTTGAGAGGAATGCCTGCTGTGCCATATCCAATTAGCTAACAGCATTTTTCACCTTTAACTCCATTGGTACAATAAAGGGAAAAGCTCCCGAGACCAGGATAAAGACTCCTTACCTGTGGTGTATAGAAAACATCTTCTTTTGTTGTATAATCTTAACTCTTTCGGATGCCCTGGATAAGATGCCCTCTTATGGATATTAATTCCTGTGTAAGGATCTGCCTACTCACCTACAGACTCATTTCGAGTCTCTAACTTTAGTTTTTTAAATATCCTTTAGGCTGTTTAAAATAACTGTCTTGATAATGTAAATGTAGTAAATGTTGGGGACCTTATTGGTGGAGCTTAAAAATTCTGGTCTTAAAAGACCGAAAAATTCTTTTTTACTTTGGCCATCAGGATGATATAAAAATGAAACAAAAGCCAAAGTTGTTTGGATTTTGACTTTTTATGGTAATTCTTTTTTTACCAAATTATGAAGGCATTTGAATTTAAATATAGTTCTTAAATATGTCTTATTTTATAATCAGTCACTTCTTTCTCTTCTCTGATCCATTAAAAATCCATTGTTCAGGTTTGTGTAGGATGTTTTAGAACATGATTAGCATGTATCACATTGCCTTTTAAACATTTCTCGCTCTTTGGTTGTGCTTTATAGTATCTGACCTTTTTGGGCAAAAAAAGCCCTCTTCACTGGATGTTTATGCACTAACCAGGTGTTTAATTTCTTCCATTTTTAGCATATTGCCATTCAGACATTTTATTTTAAACACTGGTCATAATTTGTCATGTTTCATAAGAATCGGCTGCTAAGCTTACCTGATTCGAGAAAAGGATCAGAATCAAAATCAATAAGAACAGGACACCATATAATATAATGAGAGATACATTAAATTGCCTGAAATATAAATGAGAGTAGTAGTTTCATGATAAAACCTTTCATAATTTGTTAGAAATACCTATTCCCAAGAAAAAAATAACCCAAAATGCAATCGCAAAATAAATGAGTAAGAAATGGTTTGTTCACAGAAAAGACATTGCAGGGGGTTTGGACAAAATGGCAGTACTTTGTTTGCAAACGAGTGAAGGACAAAGCAAAAGACAAGTTGCTCCAGTCTACAAATACATAATTTGATTTGCAATTTATCTTCCCTACCCCTGAATTATGATTTTTTGTTTAATTTTTTTCACAATTTCCTTGGTGCTAATCTGAATTTGTACTCTGAGCGCTGATTTGTCAGGTAGGTAAAGGGGATAAAACAACAAATAAGGGAGAATGGAAGAGGAGTCACATAGATACTTTCAACAAGTCCACTAAAATCAGCTGCAAGGAAAAAAGTTCAGTCTGTTTGTATAAAAAACGGACATATTGCAATATGTAGTGTCCTTAGATTCTGACACATAGGCAAAAAGTTAAACACACACAGTGATGATTAAAGGATGCAGGAAAATAAATCAGGACAGATGTACGCAGACTTACATTGGTAATGACAGAGAATTTGCTGATTCCACACAGAATGTTGTACCAAATCCCTGGAGACAGCATGAGCAAAAATACAAGAAGGAGAATGAAAGAGAGTGGACATATGTGGGAGGATGTTATGGTATAAAAAAAAAGTTTCTTCTAGCATGGACAAAAAAAGAGTAGGGAAGCGGATGAAAGGGATGAAAACTATTAGCACAGAGACAGAAAAAAATGTTTCTGTACCTATGTCCTTACACCTGACTGCATCGGGTCGCCTGATCTCAGTGACAAATTTTGCAGCATCCAAGCGAATCTCAATGACGTTGTTGAGCAGAGCAAATGCAGGTGCCAGCGGAAAGGAAGCAACAAACAGGGACACAAATCCGTACTGGATAACTGTGTGAAATATTCAGACACAACCATAAATAATTAAAATTTGATTTTATTAGAGCAGCAGTGTATTATTTATGGTATAAAGAATGACAAAAGAAAACAGACTTACTCATTTCCATGTACTCTGGACTGACACCCTCAAAGGGTTCAAGAGCAAAATCTTTGTCAAACTGTTGCTTTGGTCTTATCTCTTCTGTTTCGTTCTCTTCATTCTCTGCTGCTCTTTTCTTTCCCTTTTCTTCCTGAATTGTTCTGTACATCTTTTTCATTTTACTAACAAAGGGGATTAGAATTACAAACAATAAAAACAAGTTGAAGAGACACAATAAAAAAGTCTGAATGCTAATATATTAATTAAAACATGATGCAAATATCTAATTGGCTTTCATAGAAAACTTGTAATGCTGTAGATAGGTTGCGTAAGCCAAAAGTGTTAAAAAAGATAACCAAAGGGACTCCTTGACACGACCCTGTCCGGAAATGTGAAATATTCTAGATTTAACCTGACTAAAAGGTTAATTTGGTTAAATATGTTTTTACAAGGCACTTTATATCTAGATATAGAATAAAAAAACACTGGTGTATACGTACGGGATGACAATCTCAAAGACATTGTTTTGAATGAGCTGTTTTCCGAGCATGATCATGCTAAGCTGGATGCACAGCTCGATGAGGCAGCCTGGAGGAGCGCACTGTGGACATTAAAAAAAAGAAAACGACGAAACATCAGAATTCCGATTTTTCTTCTTTTTCTTTTAATTTTGTGGCATTAGGAAAAAAATTTGACATAGATGGGCTTAAAAGAGTCAAACAGATAAACCTGTCAAACCTGAACGTTACATGATAAAAAGTCATTGCAGGAGAGGAGGAGCTCAGCCAAGCCACCATCAACAAAATAACCAGCAAGCGATTAGACATGTTATATAAAATTCACCACTTATAAAGGTGACCTTTTTAACAGTAAATACACCTCTTAATTTATTTACCTTCCATTTTAAATCAGTAAAGCATTTTAAATGGAACTGAATTGAATTTAATTATCAACACCTTATTTTACTTTAAGAAAATGCAAATTCCTGCTTGTTGAGCTGGTCCTTTATAGTGTAAACTAATGTAGGTTTAAGAAAACGTTTAAGCAAAAGTTACTGAACCTATTTAATTAAACCAGCAGTTCACTGGATTTGAAAATGAAATATAAAGGAGGATTTCTTACATTTCGTAAAACTTTTACTTATGCAGCTTTTTTGCATCTGGGATGACATTCAAGTTAAATCAATTTGAGGATGCAACTAAAGATTAGGTATTGGAAGGCCTCCTTGCCATCCCCAAAGGACTTCAGAATAGTGGAAGATACCAGGGAAACATGCAAAAGGCTTGACAAAAACTGTAAAACATGTTCAATTTACAAATACTTCACTCTATCATTGAGCACTATGCAGGGTATGGGGTATTATACAAATAACATCAATTTTTTTGTTAATACAAAAACCTGCTGAAACCATCATTTTCAAGATTATACCCATTGCATATTGTCTTGCTATAATAAATTTCATACCTCAAAATCTTGGATGAAGAAAAATCATTTTAAATCTACGTCTGCTGGAGGCAATGTCTCAAGATAAGATATTTTAGTAACTCATTGCCTCTTTTTCCATTAAGACACTCTGATGTTGGTCAATAGTCTGATCAAGAGAATGTTCAATGTTGTCTAGAAAGTTCCAGGCTTCTTTATCAGCTTGTTGAACTTTATTTTTAAGTCATTTGCTCTGATTCTCTTACTGCAGCTGATGATGGAAGAGGAGAGCCCAACAGCATCTTGCTGCAAACACTGAAGGAAATAAGCTTCCTTAAGAAGTAAAGTCTGCTCTGTCTCTGTAGACAGCTTCACAGTTGCAACTCCAGTCAAATTTGTTGTTCCGGCTAACACCAAGGTATTTATACCCCTCTATTAGCTGCACTTCTTCTACCAAGTTAATAATATTCAAATTGTGGCTGTTTCTTTTAAAATCTACAATCACCTCCCTTGTTTTGTTCACATTCCAGATCAGATTATTGTTTTCACAACAATAATTTATATTTAACATCATATATCTTAATAGCTCCCTGTAGTCAGTTTCTTGACTGTCTCCTATTAATCCAACAACTGCAGAGTCATCTCTGTACTTTTAAAGATGACAGAAGTCTTTCTTGCATTGTAAGTCAGGGGTGACACAGGAAAATAAATGGTGCAGGTGCCATTCCCTGTGGTGCTCCTGTCCGGCTGATTGCTTGATTAGATAGTTGACCCTTCAGTCTCACAAGCTGTGGTATTTTTGTAAGGTAGTCTTTGATCTAATGCCTCCACCTGAGTCTTCTGTAGTTTCTGAATGACTCACATTGAATTAGGCTAAATGCACTGCATAAATCTAAAAAAATTATCCCCACAGTGCTGTCTGTCTTGAACCTTTGGCTCTATATCTAAACCAATGTGAAAACTACAGGGAATCCTGATAGCTCGTTGTGTGGTTACTCAAGTGGACCAACAGAAGATTCTCTGGAACCTTCATGATTCTAGGGCAACAGGTTTATAGTCAAGGAGGACTGTTGGCTTAGTTTTCTTTAATACTGGAACAAGGCTAATTATCTTTTTCATATTTGGAACCGTCTCCAGGGTCAGGCTAAGGTTAAAGGGTTGATGAGGAATTCCAAAGAGCTGCTCAGCATGGGCCTTCAGGGCTCTGGGGCTGACACTATCAGGACCTGGTGACTTATTAAGATTCTGTAACACCAGTTTCCTGTTCATTTGACTTCTAGAGAGAGAGAGAGAGGTGGAAGGCAGAGGGAGTAGCACCATCTTATAGATTGGTTACAAAAAAGAAGCGCAGAAGCAGAAGCTGTCTGACCCTCCTTCTGCTTGAAGTCTGTAATCGTCTTCATCTCTGACCACACCTATCTGATTTTGTTCTGCTGGGGCTCGCTTCACGTCTTTTCCTGTATGTCCCCTTGCTTTCTCTTATCGTTTCTCTTTCTCTTAATTTGATTTGTATGCTCTTCAATAATTGCATGTCTTCCTTTATGAATGCTCTTCTTTTCTTGTATAGCATTTCCTTCAGATCACTGGTGATCCACATTTTAGTAACAGGTAAGCATTTCACTGTTCCTTTGGGGATGATGTTATCTACACAGAAGTATTTGTAGTCAGTCACACACTCAGTCATTGCAATGACGCCCTCTCCATGTGACTGACACAGGGCATTCAAGTATGTAGCCTAAAATAACCTTGCAGGGCTTCTTCAGATTCCTGTGAACATCATTCACAGTTTACAGTTGTTTTTAATAAAGATTGTCTCTTTTGAAAAGGGCTTATACTCTGAGCAGAGAAAGATAGATAGTGATCTCATTTTCCAACAGGAGGTCTTTGCAGATGTATGAGTCAGTAGTATTTGCATAAAAACAAGTCCAAAATTTTGTTTTCTCTGGTACAGCAGCTGTTTGAAGATTGTCAGTCTAGAGAGAGTGGGGCATAATTACAGCAAAATCACCAGTTAATGGCAAAAAGTGCAAGTCTGTAGGTTAGCAACAATAAAACTGATGACATCATGTGTAGTATCTGCAAAAGCAGAAAATTTAATGTAAACAGAATGCTGATATTCTGGGTCCTTGGTAGAGCTTGGAGTTCTTCTAACTTGATTTCTTAAGATCTCACATTGCCCATAATGATCAATGGAAGAGATGGCTTGTATTTCTTGCTCCTCTCTCGTCTCCTTGCTCCGGCTCTGTGTCTTTGTTGCCTCCTTTTCATCTCAGCTGGTACTTGCAGAGATGGTTGAAATATTATTTTGGGGTTAAATCTGTTATTGAGCTGCTCACGGGTGCAAACAATCAAGTTACTGTTTTTGTTATGGCTATGAATAAAAAATTTTCAAAAAGGAAAAAAAAAGTACTGGCAAAATCCTTCTAGTAGCACAGCGTTTAACACCAAAGGGCAAAACAAAAATGGGAAAAAAAAAAAAAATTCTATTAATTACAGGTGCTGGTCATAAAATTAGAATATCATGAAAAAGTAGATTGATTTCAGTAATTCCATTTAAAAAGTGAAACTTGTATATTATATTC
>NW_015151702.1:123155-188142 GCF_000732505.1 Cyprinodon variegatus
ATATAATATACAAGTTTCACTTTTTAAATGGAATTACTGAAATCAATCTACTTTTTCATGATATTCTAATTTTATGACCAGCACCTGTAGAACGTCAGACTAGCTGTGCAATTCCACAGTGCAGCCACCTTACTCATGGTAACTCTTGAGCAGAACTGGTCAAATAAGTATTCGATTTTATCACCACTAACAGAAAATAAGCTCCAGATGTCTTGAAGGCCTGCAGTTCTCAACAGTGCAGACTGATGTTAAGCATAATAAAGCATGAGATTCAGTAACAGTGTAATCACATTATTGTTACATTTGGATTGCCTTTATGTATAATTTGCAGCAGTGTTTGTAGCAGCACAATAATAAGTCTACTTTTCATCTTGAAAATAATCTTAAACAACATACATGAAAAAGAAATTATATTTCTAAAGCAGTGAGCAAGGTAAAGTCATTCTTTTAAAATGTTTTAAAAAGCAGGTGTCTGGTCTTTTTTTTTTGTTTTGTCACGTGCTTATTTTTATGTTAGGCAAACATTTCTCTATGTTAATAAGAATAAACATTATCTCTATGCAAAACCAGACCTACCTCCTCCATGCGATAGTCTCCGAAAACATAAACATAATCACCTGGCCTCCCAGCAAATCTGTACAAACAAACAACCAGATTGCATTCAATGAATTTGATGCCTTGTCTTTTTTAAATTGAGGAAAAAAATAACTAAAAAAAACAGGTTGAAACCCACCTGCCCTTGAAGAAGGCAACATAGAAAATAGGGGCAAAGGCGTTCATGGATTTCAGGAAGAAAGACTTAAAGATTAACCGCTCTTCAAACTCTTCCTCGGTCTTAGGAAGTTCTGGTGACAAAAACAATTTCAATGTGTTAACAATACAGTGAAATCCAATGCTGTAACAAACTTGTACAACTTAACCGTTACATAAATCTAATTAAATTATTCAAATATGCTAAAGTGCATACATATTATGTGATTCATTGTTTTCATCTGTAAATGTTTCTCTATATAAACATCATGTCTG
Source organism: Cyprinodon variegatus (assembly GCF_000732505.1). Taxonomy (NCBI): domain Eukaryota; kingdom Metazoa; phylum Chordata; class Actinopteri; order Cyprinodontiformes; family Cyprinodontidae; genus Cyprinodon; species Cyprinodon variegatus. Next base: position 124,182 of record NW_015151702.1, read on the forward strand.
TAGAGCGAAATAAACCCTGTGAATAATTAACCACCCTTTTTCAGTGGTTTGCTTTATAACAGAATTAAACACCATACCAAGCTCAGTCAGCCACACAGCGATTGCTCCATAGACCTCTTCCAATACCAGAACGACCAACATGTTGAGGACGATGCCTGTGGTGGTTACGGTCATTCTCACACTGGCCTTGGCTTCGGGATCAGGGTTCATGGACCAAACACTTAACATGCAGATGCGATAAACTACCACACCAAACACTGCAGAAAAGGTGACAAAAATCTAGAAATAAACAAAAAAAATGGAGAAAAAGACATGGTTAAAAATAATTATTTAAAATGAGAATGCAATTAAAGTCATGGTGCATTTAAAGATTTTGTTTTGGACAATATTTTCTGTTTTCTTTAAAAGGGGTCAGGCTTTCCTGAAGATTTTTCAAACTTTCTGAAGATTTCCCAAACATTTTCAATAAAAACTTTTTTCAACTGACTTAATTTTTTTTTAAATCAAAATCAAAGAATTTTTTTTCAACACATTTAAAAAATAATAAGCATTATGATCACAGGCTTTTTTTATCTAAAAAAAGAAAAATAACTTTACAAATCCATTTAGATACTAAAAAAGCGAAACTTAAATGAAACAAAATAAAATGCAGCAAAGAAATATAAAGTAAATATTGCTCTGAATCACTTTAAATACAATAACATAGCAGCTGATTGAAAGACCAATGAAGACTGACTCCATAAGTATCCAAACTTTATACATTTTGAAAAATCCAAATTATGCAGAAAAACAAAACAAAACAAATAGATTGTGATATTCGTAAGAAATGAATCACCTGATTTTGATGAACTACCTGTTACATCAAAATAACCATAATAACCCTCTGTCTATTAATCCACCCGACCCTTCTGTTTATCAAAAGATTAACTATAAGGTCGACAAAGAGACAGATGGCAAATAGAAAGGTGAGAACATGAAGAGAGTCTGAGTGCAGTACCAGCAGCAGTAAGGTGGACACATTGATGAGATAACCTGACAGGTGATCCTCAATGTCCAAGGACTCGGGTTCTGCCTGTTAAGGCAAAGATACTTATTACTTGTCCACAAAAACAACATCATCCTTCAAATTACATTATTCTGTGTGATGGGAAGTACAGTTCTGCATAGATAAACACTTTTCAACAGTGGGGAGGTTGCATGTTTGGCTTCTGAAAGGACAGAAATCTCCTCCCCTTTCTCCTCTCCCTCCTCCGCTTTATGTCTCTGTCAGTAATCTGGGCTAATCTCAGCCAGCTAATCTGCTTTGGGCTCAACCATACACAGTGCAGGGAGGGGGTTTATTGTCTACTAATATAAAAACTAATATACTACTAATATCAAAAATATGCCCTAAAATTATTTCACAATAAGTTCCTATTATAAACAATATCAAATGGTAAAGTTTGTCCTAAGATCAAATGTTACTGTGGTAGCTTATTTGTATAAATGGTTCAATAATACGGTATATGGATGTGCTTCATCAGTAGTTCCAGCCGTTTATTGTGCAGTGAAGAGGTACCTGTGAGGTCAGCATCTGGTCCGTTTCTCCATCTACACCTTCTCCAGAATGAGTCATCTAAAATAAAGGACAGATGGTAGAGCATGAGAGAAAACCTTTAAACCATTAAACGTTTGATAGCTGAAAGGAATCTGAACCTTTAAATGTAAACAAACCTTCTTTTTAGCCAGTGATTTTAATTTTGCCTTCTTCTCCTGAAGAGCTTCTTCATATTCAGGTCGCAGTTCATCCTGCAGTGTGCATGCAAACAAGTCAAATTACAGCATATTTGAAGTCTATATTTCAGGTGTGAAAAAAAGACAGTCACTATAAGCAAAATGTGGAGAAATATGTTGAAAATGTTAAGAATATTTATACAAAAAGGCCTTTTTAGCATTGACATAGCAGATTCTTCTACGTTTTTGGATAACACTATATTTAACCAGTAAGAATAAAAAAAAATAAATGATTCAAATTATCAGAATTATTACACATTTTTATTGGAATACATTTTATGAAACCAACCTCCAAGGAGACATTAGCATTAGTTTTATTTTGTTTCTTTACATTTCCAGTGACTGTATTGTTGTTGATGTTGTTTTGATTAAATCTATTCTATTCTATTCTATTCTTTTCTATTCTATTCTATTTTATTCTATTCTATTCTTTTCTATTCTATTCTATTCTATTCTATTCTATTCTATTCTATTCTGTAAAACTCTATTCTTTTCACGTTAAAGAGTTAAACTTTTATATCAAACATCCTACCTGAACTCGCTCCTTCAGGCAGGAGAAGACATGAGAAAGACAGAGAGAACACAGGCGTTAGACTGTTATGTTTTGAGTTGCAACCTTGCTGTGCCCTTTAAGGCCAGGATCAATCACGTTACTGTTCTTTAAAGCGTAACTGTCTGGCAGCAAGAGCGGTGTTTTGCTTTTGAAAGGCAAGTAAGAGGTCAGGAAGTAATGAGAGACTTCCAGGAATAAGAGCATTACGTCTGTGCTTTCTCTATGTTGTAAAATGTTCTCTGAGGCCATTACAAGTTTCCTTTTTTCAAGGGGAGAAATAAGGGTAGGATTGTTTACTTTTATGTGACACAACAACAAATACATGTTAGTGTGTGTGTGCTCCTGTTTTAGAATAAGAATGAAGACAGGTTTCAGTTTTTAACCTTTGGAGTAAGAACATTTTCATGAAGCGAAAACATTTTGGCTGGTCCTGGGGTGCTTTTTTGGTAATAGTTAGGTTTAGGCCTAAGGTGTGAATTGGGTCACGGTTAGGGTGAGGTATGCACTGGTAAGGGTTAGGCTAGGGTTAGTTTAGGCTGAGGGTTATTGTGAGGGTTAGGGCATAGAAAGGTTTGGAAATGACAGAAAATCAGTAGAAGTCAATGGGAGTGAACTCATGGTTCTCGCTACCTATACTCAATGAGAATAAGTGTGTGTGCTCAATGGAGTGTGTTGGTAATGTCCAAACATGAAAAACAACCTATTTTATTACCTCCTCATGCTCTAAGCTCGTCAGGTCCCATGAATGTTTCAGACACATCTGTCTCCTCTTCCAGTGTTCAAGGAAACATGCAGCTAAAAAAGATTATATACACAAGATATAACCTTTCACAGAGAAATACAAAATCTGATGTTTTTGATTTACATCAAGCTTGAAAATCCCCACTGTGTTTATATTTTTAAAAGCATTAGAGGGCAGCTGGGTGTGTTCAGCTCTAATTGGAAATTACTAAGCCAAACTTAACCAATCATTTCAACCCAATCATTTCACTCACCTCACTACTTAAACCATTTGCACATTTTTATTTTGTTACTAAAATCAAATTGTCATCTTTTAAGATTTTATAATAGTACAACATCAACCATGCTGTGGATGTTTGACTTTCTTTTTTTGTAAAAATGATTATCTTAAAGCTACAGTGTGTAATTTTCAGCGACATCTAACGTTCAGACTGCAGACCACAGCAACATAAACATCTCCCCCCCACCGCTTCTCCCCCCTAACAGTACGGCGAGCGTTACGGGACAAAATGTCTTCCACGACGTCCGCATCACCTACCTTCTCAAGTGATGAGGTTTGTTTACATAGATAATTTTAATACTGCCATCTATTGTTCAGTACCGTCTCAGTTCATCTCTCTCAACTTGCCGTAGTTACTTTCGAGCGTAATGGGCGATCTAGCATGCTAGTTTGTTGAGAGACCCGCTCCTATGTAATTATAAATAACGAATTCTAAGGCAATGCAAATATTAAGGTTAAGAGGCTGAGCTCGTAGATGATGATAAATAACATATTTATGTATAATATATTACATTTCTGACTGTATATCCCTGTAAATATTACACACTGTAGCTTTAAATGTGTTGCATATACTTGTGTTGAGTACCCCCTGAGTTGATCCTTTGTAAAACAACCTCTCAAATGTATAACAGCTGTAAGTCTTTTTTGGAGCATCTCCTCATTATAAAAATTTAGCCTAAATGTTTTATCTTCTTATTATTTTGTAAAACAGCTCAGCCTCAGTTTGACTAGCTAGAGAATATTGGTGAATAAAAATATTATGTGTTGAAATAAATTACTGCAGACAGTAACAGACAGAGACTTATTTCAAACTTTTACCAGGGTCAGACTAATGCAACTAAGAAAATGACTGCATAAAAAACATCTCAAGTACTGCACTGAGTGGAGCCTATACAATATATACAGACCACTGTACTTAGTGCTAAAGTATTGGACGTCTAATCTAATCAAGGAGAGCAGCACAAACAATAGATCAGTTGTTGTTGCTTTAATTGAGTGAGGTTAGATTTTAAAAAGATGTAGAAAATATGTATTGGTATTTATAAAAAGAAAAACATTAAATGCAAGGCAAGCATTTCAACACTTAATAAAGAAAGATATATTAGTATACTCTTATAGTATTTCAAAAGGTGCATCTACTGTATGTAGTGGTAAAGAATAATTAGATTATCATCTTAACACCTCCTGTCTGTTTCCAAGCCAATTTAAGCTGGGAGAAGATTTTTTTCTGTCCTGCATCTGCTTTTCTAATAATGAGCCGAAAACATTATTGTTGGTGAATTCTTATGACCTCTAACCGTGGTCAAACAATGGATTATTTACTAATTGAGGGTGTGGGAGTCTTTCTGTCATTGGCATGTTAATTGAACTGGTCATACCTGCATTAACATTTAAAAAAAAAAGTGCATAGTAGGTGTATATAGTTACCCCACAGGGACATGAAGATAGCAAAGAGAACAGTGGCGCCATTGTCGAACAGGTATGAGGCTCGGGCCAGTGAACACACTGAACTCAATCGCCAGTAATCACACACAGCATCACACAGTGGACACATTGTGATGTTCAGGTTGTCATCACAAGTCTCCTGACTGAATAATACAAAGTGAAGCAAATAGAAATACATGATTTTAATCTCTAAATGTTTAGACGTATTAATTTTGATGAGCATATTTAAACTTCTGCCTACCTTGGCACATTGGTATCTACGGTAAATATGCCATACAAGAAGACAATGATGCCCAGCACAGAGGGTGGTATGAGAAGCTGAGTATAGACACCCAGCCAGGCAAAATATAACCCAATTTGCTCTCCAAAGTACTTCCTGTAGAGAGAGAAGATAATTAATCTAGAATAATTCATATTTTGTGTGTCATTTAGACACAGTTTAAATAACTCAAAAACATTTTTTATGGTATTGAATCAAGAAGTTCTAAAATACTTGTATCGTGTTATCTGTATGTTTTCATACCAAGCAGACTTTAGAATGATTGACAATTAGGAGGACCAATTATTTTGATGATCCACCCAGAAAAAGAACACCCTCCACTATACCTTTAACTATGTGTGACTATACTGTAAAATGCAGTTACAAGCAATCACAGAATAATAAATGTGGTTGATAAAGCTTCTCCATACCTGATTAGGTCAACAGGCTGATATTTGAACATGACACCATAGTTGGCCCACTCTTCATGGAGAAGCTGAAAAATATACAGAGGTATAATATATCTGTTTATAAAACGGAAAGCTGTTTCTGCCTCATTGCATCTTGATTGGCTCCAACAAATATATTGAACCAATTATTTACAAGGTCTTTCCAAAGAAAGTAACTTCTATTGAAACTCACCTGTCTGTCATTCCGTTGATCTTTTCCTCCTTTCCATGTAAATGAACCCTAGAAGCAGTCACATATTTTAAGCTCATGCATATTTAGATATTGCAATAGTAGTTGGTCAGACTGCAAACTGTATTGGATTTCCCCTCTACAATGTGTGTGCTGTTCCTTTTGGGTGGTATATGTTAATTGGACTGTGATAACTTTGATTTAATATAAACTAATATAATTGAAAATATAATATGTTGTTTGATATGGAGGTAACATTTGTTTTCAAATGTTAAACTACAAAAACGCAAAATAAAAAAAAATAAAAACACAGAGAAAAACCAAAGAACAGTTGGATAACTGTTTTCAGTTTACTCACATCGTGCAGAGGGAAGGCAGAAATGTAAACACCTCGAGCCAGCAATGAGTTGATGCCTTAGACGCAAAAACAGAGGATAAAACAAAATCTATAATGAGACCACTGGGAATAGATGAGAAAAGAATGGAACATTTATGAAAACGTTTTTAACAGCTGCTGAACTTGATGCATACAGTCTTAAAACACTGCCTATTTTCTTGCTGGTTAATGTGAAAGAAGGTTAGATGATAAAAGCCTTTTAACAGTTACTTTCGTAATAGCCAAATGACAAGAAAAAATTATAATTTTGAAATATAGCCTTTTGTTTTAGTTTTAGTTTTAAAGGCCCACAGAATTGCTTTTTCCATTGGCTGGTTTAGGGTTATCCCAATTTTGCAATATTACAGCCTTTTAAAGATTAGGACTTTTTAAAAGTAATTAAATTCATTTATTTACCTACGCAGCCTACTTAAGTAAATTCCATCCAGGTCCCTTAGAAATGGGAAACCTACAGCCCTTATAATTCATTTTATACAAAACATTGTCTCTTATTTTGAAGTGAATTGCTCTGCTTTACTTTAAACCTTTCCTGTGAAACCTTCTTAAAAGTGAGTTAAAGCAAGGTCTGTTGACTATAGTCTAAAAAGTTACAATTTAAAAAAAAAATCTAGCTCCACTTCAATGACACATTTTGGGGAAACCTTAAATGTACTATAATTGTAGACCCATAGATGAAGCGCATCTACAAATTAAAGCAAGATAACGAATCAAGACCTAAAATAGAGGCTATGCCTAATTGTATTGCCTTGGCAGCATGCAGAGCCAGGAATTTTAGACACATCTAAATCTATCAATAGTTTAAACTCACCTGTGGTTTGGCAAGTGCGTGTGCAGGTAGTACGTGAAATTATCTCAGCAACCTGGTAGCAGACATATTATTAGTCATCTACCTAAATCAACAAAAATACTTAGCAGCATTTCATCATACTACCCATAGTTTCACAGACTAGAGGTTCTATTCCATGAACTTTGCCTTAGTTTTGCCTGCTACTTTCAGTAAAATTCTTGCAACAAACGGGTTACCTTCATGGAATTTGGAAGTTAATATTGAGAAGTTAAAGGATTTTTTTAAAGAACTCTTTAGGAACTTAAGAAATACTTCCCATGACTTTCATTGATCTTCCTAGAAGCTGTCATCAACCTCCATTCATGGAACTTTTCTGGTATTCACCAGGTACTTTCCATTAATTTAAAGAAGCTTTCATGGAGGTTTATCTTAATTATTGCATACTGGTTGTTTGTGGAATCTTTATTCAGCTTCAATGGAACTTACTCAAGTTCTATATGGTATCTGGAAAGTCCCATGTCAATTTAAAAAAACAAAAAAACTTAAAATTGAAATACTGCAAATGTTTCTGAAAGGTTTCAGGAAAGTACCTGAAGAATATCAAGGAAGTACTTCATTGGTTTCTGAAAAGTTCCACACACAGTCAATTCCTTGAGAGCTTCATACAATATCTGACAGATTGCTCTAAAGTTCTCAAAATACATACTCCTGTTTCCTAAGGGAACCTTCGAGTTCTAGAAAGTAAAAAGTAAGTCCAATGAAAGTTCTGGAATTGATCCAATTAGATTCCAGGAAAATGATTTGTAGTGTGAGGAATTGCTGTTGAGTCAATGAGTCGATGCAATCAACTGGTTTTCCTTAGAAAACTTTTAATCAATTTTACTGTATGATCTGGTTGAATTGTAAAGTGCCTTGAGGAGATATGTGTTTTGAATTGGTGCTATATAAATAAAGTGAATTGAAACTAAATTGAAATCCCATAACAAACACATTGAGGTTGTTCATGGAGACCTCAAGAAAAATCTGGCTAATAGTATAAAGTGCTACAAAATATTCCATACAGAAGACATTTGGAAGATATGATCTCATAGACTCACTATTCTGCTCCTTGTTGCATTGTCAAATAAAGTTGCTGTTGACTTGATGTCATACCTGCAGGAAATTGCAATATGAGAAGGAATTACTATCTTTTCAATTGCAGGTGTGTATCTATTTCTGTTTTGCATTTGAAAGTTTTGAAAAATTGGAACAATGTGAGAGGCAAACAGCCTGTTATATAAATTAGTACTAAACATGATTGAATTTAACCATAAAAGAACACCAAACATATAAAAGCCGAGGTACTTACAGGTGCAGCTTGTCTCTGATGAATGAGTGTTTGAGGGTTTTGAAATGGACACGCGACTGCGAGTCTTGGTGGATGTCATTGTTGGGGACATGGGGCTGAAATGGTCTGTTAAGTTGGTTGACAACAGTATCCCACATTCCAACAATGCCTGTCCTTTTCCGCAATTCACATTTCTGTTTAAGTGAAACAAAAGTAAATGAAAAATAATAATAATGTTTGGTTCAGAGATCTAATAGTTATCTGCATTTTATAGATTTCTAAAAAAGTAGATGGTAATTAGCTATGACTTTATGAACATTTATATTACTGTTTTAGCAACTTGGACCGACTTTTTGGGGGGATATTATGGTTATAGTGATAACAGTATCCAGAATATTCATATAGTCATATATAAGCCAGGATGCTGCAGTTTTAGCATATTATAATTGCTCAGTCTCTATGTATCCTGCTTGTATTGATAATCTGCAAAACTCTGCCAGCAAGTGTCTAATAAAACCAATATATTCACTATTCAAAGTGGAAAACCCCTTACCTTTTTCACAGCGACCTTAATCTTCTGTAACTCTGCTTCACGACTGAGAATTGACCATGGGATGTGCAGTCGAATAAAGCTGATGCCATTTGACTTCTACACAGAAAACACATAGAAAAAAGAATAAGAAGAAACGAGAACAAAATTATGTATCACAGATTAAGCTGACAGTGCAAAAGTGATCTAGAACTAAGTACAAATTTCTTAAATTAAGTGTATTTACCCTTATTTACATATTTAAAGAAAAAAGAACTTATTTAGATTAACTTTTTTGCAGTGTAAATCAGTAGCAAACATTTGTTTAGCTCTCTGTTCATTACAAAATCACCATTCAGTGTTTCAGTAACGTTTTATGATCGTCTGTTTTTGTTGACTGAGAATCATATAAGATAGACGTCTAGTTAATATTTCCTGCTGCTGGTTTTCAACAGAACACCATGCCAAGAGAGGAGAATCTTTATCAATTACCTAAAAGAGGGAAGTTCTAAATGTTCTAAATAAGAAAACATTTCAGAACAATTTGAAGTCAAACCTTTCAGGAAGAAAAATATCCATGAGTAAAAACACATTTAGGAGTGTTGCTGTTCTAAAGGAACTGCTCTAAACTTAAAGGTTTGGAAATAAAACATTTTGCCAATCATTTCAAACTCTTTCTGAAAGTTGCTTATTTTGAAATTTGCCCATGGCAAAAAAAGACAAGCTGCATGAAATTTTAAAATTTAAAGGCCTCACTTTTAACAATATATAGTTAATTATTTACAATTCTGGTAAAAAAGAAGAAAAAAAAAGAAAATGGAGACCATTTCGTTTAGAGAAATTTCCAAAGTTAATAATTTTCAATCAAAAAACGGACATATCAAAAAAGGTCTGCAATATAGTTTTCCTCTGGACAAATGAATCCTGATGTCAGATGGCTGATGGCAGCAAGCTATACCTGTTTTGTAAAAAAAACAAAAAAAAAAACTAGCAAAATAAACCAGACTATCAGCACAAATATGTTATATCGACAATGAAGTGTGGTGATGAAAGAGACATTGATTTAGGCTTCTTTGCAGTCACAGAACCTATGTTCCTTGGCGGCATTAGGTCGACCAAAAAAACTTCTCGGTCATAAATAACGATCCAGCAAAACATAGCATAAAATCTACAACAGACTCACCAAAAAAGAAATCAAACATTGTTCACATGAGAAATGCTCAAGGTACACAGACGCAAATTGTTTAATAATAAGTTACCTTGGCCCCTGCTGCACAAGCAGCTGGATGCTTGAGTATGCTTAGTTTTTACCTTGACTACAATACCAAACTAAAGGTTTCAAACAGTGTTGTAGATTTATCTTCAGTCTATAACAATTGAATACATGCTGCTGGCCCAAAGTATCTGCTCATAAAATACTTTCTTAGTACTTGAAATTATTTAGATCATTAAACAATTTTAAATGAATAATCACATGAGTAAAGACAGAAAAACAGTTTGCAAAGAAAGTTACGATTTAATAACGGAAAACAGCTGCTGCAAAACCCAAACTGCACCCTATCTTAAGCTCATGAAGCGATCGCCGGACATTGTGCTTTAAGGGGAGTGGCGGTCTAGTGGTTAGGGCATACAACTTGGAATCCTGAGGTTCTGAGTTTGAGCCTCACTCCCACAGACTACCACTCTGGGTCTCTGAGCAAAGACCCTTAACCCCACACTGCTCCCTGGGCACTGCACAGTGGCAGCCCACTCCTCCCCAAGGGGATTGGTTAAGTGCAGAGTTAAATTTCTCCAATGTGACATCAATAAAGATCATTATCATTTGTCTATCACTGATCAGAATTCATAGTTTAGCTAGTTAGGGTATATTGTCCAGGGTATAAGGTAGCAAAATGGCATTAAAATATCGCTACCTTTTAAATTTTTGGTACAATGTTCTCTTTCTGAAAAGTGCCACTTTTGTCTCAGTGCTCAAAAAAACATTTAAAAAACTCTTGAGAGCCTTTTAAATGGTAGGCTGGGAAATAGGGCTTTGCACTCATTGCTTAGATAATGAGCGTGTAACTGAGTAACTGGAGCGTGAAACGTGTAACAAAAGTAATTTCCCTCTGGGATTATTAAAGTATTTCTGATTCTGATTCTTAGAAGTGCAGCTCTTTCAGACACAAATCAATGACTTAGTTCAGAGTTAATGGGTTGCTATATATTACCAATAGATATGTTAATAATTTGAGAACTAATCAGGTACAACCTTTGTAATCAGGGATCCTAAATAAATGCTTAAGTGTAGCATCCCTTCAGCATACACTTTCAATAGTGAATGACTCCCTAAGAAGGTCTTGTAATCCACCCCTTGGCTCAAGTTACTTACAGACAGCGTTTTTTAATCTGCATCCAAAACAGCATCCAATTTAACCTACCAGCAAATGTTGTTCAGAGACCAACACAACAAAATGCTACAATGTAGATTTTTTTAACATTTCAGAGACAGAAGGTTGTACCCACTTCTTTGTCACGTTCAATCTGTAGTCCAGCCTCCAGCAGTCCAGCTTCAAACTCCTCCCTCATAAGAGCCTTCTCCTCCTCAGAAAGCTTTGAGTCTTCTGCATCTCCCGCTGCTCCGCCTGCCTCCCCAGATTCTGCTTCCGTCTCCAGTCGAACTGGTAGAATTATTGGCAAATTCCCATTGGATGAAATTGATAATCTGGGTTTAGAACCCCGCCTCTTTTTGCATTTGTAACAAAGTACATAGTCCACTTTTCTCTTGCCATCAGCAAAAAAGAGTCCAGGTCCAAGATCAATGCCAGAATCCTTACAAACAAACAAACAGACAAACAGGTATAGATTTAAGTTACTAATTGATTAACACTATGAAACCAATTTCAAGGTCTTCAAAGGCAATCTGTATTCATCCCAAACTGTTATCTTACTGGTGGTGGGGGCTCATTGCTGTCAGGTGGGGTGACAGCTCCTCCATTTGCAGCATCAAGTCCAAACCCAGACAGCGATCGTGCCAGTGACACAAGCTTTGCTGAGTGAAAGGCCGATGACTCACTCATTGCTTTGGTAAAGGATATCTGCTCTTTTCCGTTTCATCCCTCTGTTGGAATGAGAAAGGTAAAATCTGCAATGTATTTACTTTAAATATGTGATGTGGTTCACATGGGTGTAGTGGTGGAATCGTTCGGTTTTTTTGTTTGTTTTTTTTGGGGGGATTTGAAAGCATAAGATATTTTATATAATATTATATATATGTGTATCTAAAAAATATTAGCAAATCTTAAATCTTTAAAAAAAAAGTGAGACTCTATTTATAATTGCACATTCCTTTTTTATATTTCTATCCTTTTATTTGTAGATATCAGCTCAAAGTCTATGGATTACTTCAAAACAATGATATCAACATTTAAAATCTTTGTGTACATTTACATATTTAGCATTTAAACGGTTGTGAAAATGGGAATTTTGAACATTTCAAGAGAAAGCCCCATGGAACACCATAGAACATTTAAGGAAAAGACAGGAAAAAAAAATCCTAGGCAGTCTTAACAATTTTCAAAATTATTGTCATGACAAAGATTAAGTGCTTGTGGTTGCTCCGCAGTATAGATAAGGAGCATTAAAGATTTAAGATGTGCCAAAGTGGCAACATGTAGCTGGTCACGCTGATAAGATGTAGGTGGCCATCCCTACCGAATGAGGAACCTCACCTGAGCAGTGACGACCAGGGAGATGCTTCAGATCACAGTTTCCAGCTAATAAAGAATGTCTTGGAAGTGAATAATATCCATTTCAACCATTTAGTAAGATTTGCTTATATGTAAATTTGAAGGAAAGTTAAGTTTTGAATGACACGATCCACAGTGAAAGTGTGCTTGTTCTAACATAAAAGCTCTGGAGAAAATCTAATCTGTCCTGTCTTTCACTAATTTGAAGGTGCAGGTTTAAGATTAAGCAGCTGCAGCTTTAATCTGTTGGGGTAATTTGGTAAGTGGGCACATTTTCTGGATGTAAGAATAAAATCCACTGTTGTTTGTCATTACAATGGGGGAGCGGCTGCCCCTTTATTGTGTCCAAATAATTGAAAAATGAGCGCCTCAGTGATGAGGACACATTGTATGTTTTTTTTTATTTTCGTACGTGCCCTTTAAAAGGCTGTGCATGCAAGTGCCAAGTTCTGCTACTTTCTTTCTCCTTTTTGTCAGCTGTTATTTAGAATCCGCCACTCCTGTCTGTTTCTTTCCAGAGTTCAATGTAGTGCTCTTTAAACTCAGAAGTGAGCATTTGCGAGAAGTTTGGTCAAAGCTTGATGGACTGGAGAGAACAGAATAATGAAGTCTGTATTTTCAAGGAGTCACGAAGAATGTAAAACAACGCGGAAACAATAGATTACAGATTAATAAATTATTTTAATAATCGTCAACTAATTTAGTAATGGATTAATCCTAACATTTTGCATTCAGGTTGAGAAACAGCTTTTGTCTATATACAGTATATGCTTTATCCAATAGTCTTCTAAGAGTGAAGTTTTAGCTTTACTTGGTTTAAATTCTGTGTTAAATTCTCTTTAAGGAATTTAATTTTGGCACACAATTATGAATCGATGAATCGAAAAAAGAATTGACAGATCAATCGATTAGCAAAATAATAGTTAACTTATTAATTAACTCAACAACATAGAATGGGGGAGGTAAGCAGGATGTGGAATTGGAGTGTCAAAAACCTAACAAATTTTTAAAGACAGACCTTAAATATGTGGCTTTGCCTAGTCCATTTCACATCACAAGTTAAAATACTAACATTTACAGTGTAAATATTTAAAAGTAAGATAGTGCTCGATAAAACACAACAAAAAAAAGAAACAATAAAGAAAAATGTTCTATTTTTACTGAAATGTACCTTTTTGTCACTATTGCTGGGGATTTATTTAATGCAAAATACTTATTTTACTTTTTTTTTTTTTTGCATGAATTTGAAGCTGTTTTACTTCTTTACTGTATTTGTGTTTGACCTAAGACCCATAAATCCCCAAAACTCAAATACAGAACTTTCCCTCAGGCAATAAGCGGAAGGTCTACAAAGACACTTACTTAAAGTAATGGTTGAAGAGAAGCTCCTACAAAATACTCAGTAATCCACATACATAATGGTCCCAGGAAAGATCTGCACATAATCTGTCCATCCACTTCGCAAACAGGAAAAGCTGTGAGACATGTAAACACAGCAACAGTAAACCAAACTGCATGTGCTCACTATGCACATTGCTTTAACTATCAGTCCTTCTACACATGTGTACCAACTTGACCGATAATCCTAATTAACCAAGCATTAGCAAGAGTAGAGCCAAGATGCAACTGAAGACTATCACCTCAGACTTAGCCCTTCACACTTAGTGCACTGAGACTGCTGCAGTCTGTTCCAACTCTTGTGTTGTTTTGACCAGATGAGTCTGAAGTTTAGAAGTCCAAAAAACAGTATTAATTTATATTATCAACAGACAACAATGGTAACTCTGCATGTGATTATTTTACTTTTCAGTAGAAACAATAAGAAACCAAACTGGTCTCTTTTAACACCCAAATGTTAAACTTCTGAGTGTTTTTCATTAAGTTTGTGTCTTGTTTTAAATTTTAGAATCACAATGTCTCAAATTGATCCCCGGTAAAATGCTCCCTTAACTTTCCTATTTTAGGATTGGGTTGATGAAATGGTGGCTTTCCTCTGCTGATGATCATTGTCTTGTTAATAAAACAAGTTTAAAGCCTCAGATAACAGAGGAAACCAAGTTCAACAATCTACTTCCCTGCCGTCTCTAAATGTGACAACTTTTTGCTGGAAAATCGTACAGGTTGACAGCACTTCGTTAGTGACATAATGCGTTAAAAAATGTTGGAGTCTGATCATAATTTACAACTTCTTTATTCAGTTTAATATCTTGAATTGGATTGATTACATATGTTCTAGATAAAACATATCCCATTTTACCTATCAGCTCTAAAATCAGACTGAATTTATTGTTTTACTTCTGCGCATCTAGATTAGATTAGATTAGATTAGAGACTTTGGACCTGTGAACTTTGGTTTTGTAATCATTCACTGTTCCATCCTTCCCCGCCCTCTGGTTCAAGTCATTGTCCTGTTTTTTCTTTTTTTATTCTCCCAGGTGCATTGTTTCTGTCCATTTTTATGGATACTACAGAGTTTTTTGTATGCCCTTTGTGTTTAAAACACCATCTATCACCTACATTTTTGAGTGTCTTGGTAAAAATGTTAACTATCTGGTGGGGGTATTGTACTTTGATCAAAAATAGGTATGCAAACATCCAATACATGATCATACAATTACTTTTTTACTCTTTTTTTAATGAAAAATGTTTACAAAAATGTTTTTTTGCACACATTTAGGTTGCTTTCCCATTACATTGCTGGGAAAATAGCTATGAAATTGTAGAGTAATCTGTGATTAAAGAAAATTGATTGAATTTATAAGTTAGATTCAATAAATAGTTACCGGTACTCATATCCCCAATAAGAGAGAGAGAGAGAGCTATAGGTTTAACTAATCTGCAACAAATTCCCTGTGAAGAGCAAAGGTAATTGACCTAGAATCATGATACCTACCAGCCATTAATGCTCCTGCTGCTTTAAAGACTGTTTACACTGTGGACATGAATCAACATCGCATACATTTCTTTAAAGAAATCTGCAACGCTGCGTCACAATTTGTGCGTTTATGTGAGTAGTTCTGTTGCTTTGAACTAAATATTGAACTTTACCCTGATGTGTGGTGGATTTAGGTGGATGCCCCAAACTTTAAATTTCATATTTGGTTCTGATGCGACGGTAAAACAAAATCTCTTCTGGTCAATAATGTTGCATATTATTATGTTTTATATTTAGGAGGCGGCGTTGGGGAGAGTGCGCCACTGCGTGTGCGCCTCAGCGCGGGGGCTTAAAGGCTTGTAAGCCTGCCGTGAGCGCAACCCTGCACCCTCACATTGACCCAAACAGGAACCACATCTCCAAATCCAAGCAAATTACACAACCCGGTTTAAAAAACAAACAAACAAACAAAAAAAGAACAAATCCTACTGGATTATTTCACCCTAACAATGATACAAAGTATTTGGGTGGGATTTGTTTGAAATTAAACTTAGTTGATATTCAAGTCCTTCATCGTGTAGGCCTATAAGGTTTTTGAAAAGTCTGACAAAAAACAAAACAAAGCTAGGCTTACGTCACATTACACCATTTCCTCCTTTGCTAATTAATCCCGAGATAGATGCTTCACTACGCTGATCATCATATGTGGTTAATTAAAAGCAACAGTTGTGCGCACACAGAAAACATTCAGTGCATCGCTTTGAAGACAACATGTAATAAACAATTAAAACCCTGAATTAGTTTTATTAACTTATCTGGCTAAGAACAAACAAATCACATAAAAAAAACAATATGTAAAAAGATGCTGCAAATCTACCAGAGGGCATATAATAACCCAAAAGAGACTAGATGAATTAAACGCACCTAATAGCTAAGAAAATATAGACAGGAAACTCACCAGCGTCCGTGGGAAACAGTTATATGTTAGGGGGATAAATGATAAGACATGTCACTGCCTGAAGCGCTGAGATGGTGGACAATCCGCGCGCGCTCTCGGAACCACTGGCTTATTGCGCGCGAGCAGGGCTGCTAATTCCCCGAGCAGTCCACGCAGAGAAGGAAGGAAGGTGTGGGTATATTACTGAGCCTCGCATGTGTGCGGGAAACAGCAGAGAACGAAGAGCTTAGAGGTGAACACTCTTCCACATCTATCTATCTATCTATCTATCTATCTATCTATCTATCTATCTATCTATCTAATGGAAAAATAAGTATTGTTTTTATATATAAACCAGTAAACAATACTGAAGATCAAGCTGCTCCATTAACAGATACCTTTAGTTTAAGGCCAAATCTCTACCAGGGTTTGCATAAATGCAAACATTTCAGTTTAAGATTTGCAGTAATCTTATACAATTTGAGATCCTCTATCATGGGGATATTCATTTGACCTTTTCTGTATGGAATTTGCATGCTTTCTTTGGGTTTCTGTCTGGGTCCCACTGATATAAAAACCTTTTGCAGCTACTCTAAAATGTCCTTAGATGTGATGCAGCTATTTTTCCTGTATGCCCCTGTGCTGTCTTGTGACAGACTGACCTGTCCAAAATCTGGTCATGAAATTCAAATGGAAACAGGAATAGACAGTAGCTGGCTGGATAAGGCTATTTAAACATTTAAAAACACTCAATATCAACTTTATTAAACATATTTGCATAAAGAGTGTCCAAAACAAGTACCAACAAATAGTAGAAACTGTATGGTTTGTTTTATTGGTATTTGTGAGGCTGGATGGCTACATTTTGTTCAATTACACACAAAGCATCTACATTTAGAACATTTGTTTTCTCTTTTAGTTGCAGTGCTTGGACACACAGTCACATGCAGCTACAGACATGACGGTGTGGTGGCTGCGTGTGCCATTGGCACACAGGATTGGCACGCTGAGTGGTTCAGTCTTCATGGCAGAGCAACACACACACTCCTGCTCAACAGCAGCGCTCTGCAGGGAGTACATAGATTTGCTGCGACATTTGCCCTGAAAGACAGACAGACAGATAAACAGGGTACATGCATAAGCATCACCAGGCAGACTGAGCAGGTGGGATGGTGAAGAGAAAATGTAACATTAAAGGCCAAACCAAGGGCAGAATGTTAAATCTGTCTCTGCTGTCTCACCTCACAGTAGTACAGCTCAATCGGCTGCTCTGATTGGCAGTCATCCACTTTGACGTAGTCGAGCGTTCCTGCTGTCCTGCGGCACTCTGGCTCAGTACCTGTACACATGCAATTTTTAAAAGTTATTATAATTGTTAACATTTCTTTTCATTACCATTCAGTCTCGAAAAGGAATCACTTACAAGTTTCACAGCAGGTTTTTCCAATCTGACTGACTTTGCCCTGTTAAAGATAACACACAAGAAAAAAAGAGCTAAATATAATTTTATGTTGAGAAATCAGGAGTTATTTTTCTAATTTAGCAAACGAGGTTGTACCCCTTTAGCTATGCAGGCTTGATGGTTAAAAGGAGGGCAGGTGGTAACTTTGGTCTCCAAGACAAGATCCCCTCGGCTGTTCACACCACAAGTATAGACGTAGCAGCCATCCTCAACAGTTGAGTTGACCTGATGAGTAGATCACATAATCACAGCATAATTGTTTTGATTTTGCTGTCATAAGCCTATTTGTTTCCTATCTTCTCAGTACCCCGATTACTTTCCTTCTAAACATTCTTTTGAACGAGGAGCTGGAAGCAAGGAGGTTAGCCGGAGGAGTTAGGGTGCAATAGAAAAGTATTCGTCCTCAAACATATTCCTTGGTTCTATACTTATTTTATAGCTGACTCAGTCGTTTCAGGTTTATTATCAAATAAAAGAAAATTCCCAGTAATTAAAAAGTTGTTGTATGTGTATGATGATTTCCTATATTTGGGGCAGAGCCTGCCCAAACTTGTTTTACTTCACCTACATCAGAGCTTTTTCAAACACGAGTGGCCTATTTAGAAATGCAACAAAATCTCAATCAGACATAATTCTAGACTTTGACTAAGACACTTTGAAACCCTCTGTGTGCTTTGGATCAATACATTGTCCTGTTGCATGGCACAGAAACATAAATTAACCTAAGATCTGATGGCCAGATATCCACTTTAAGGATTTTTCTACCAGAGGGCAGAATTCATGGGATCTACCAATTACTAAAAATTGTTTTGGTCCTGAAACAGCAGATTAGAACCAATTTTATGTTTAGAATCAGATTTCAACAAAGCTTGGCTGTTTTAAATTTGTATGTTTTAGACTGTGAACCATGTGATCCAATTTGAGAGGAATCCTTTATCTTCTTTTCTGTCCTATTTCATTTCATTGCATTAAAGCAGGAAAAAGACCAAGAGGCATAAAGGTCCTCATCAACAAATTCATGCAGCAGAAATCCCAATGATCAACCTTTAATTTAATAATAAAGAAAACATCTAATATTGCAATAATTTCCATAATGAGCACATTGCTTTATGGTGGAGAAACATGTCCAACACAGGATCCAGGAGAGAGCAAGAGCTATGAGTTAGAAAATCATAAAGGTGTGACAAAGACATGAGAAAAATGCCCTCAGTTTAAAATGTGCAAAAGAAGGAAATGCATGTACAACACATGGAATTGTATTCAAAATGGTCTTTTTTTATTGTATACTGTTCATGACAGACACCACCTTCTTCTCTGTATGGTACCTACTTGCACACTGGTGAGTTTCCCATCTGGCTGCTCGGTGAAGCAGGCAGTAGCAACACAGCGACCGCAGCAACTGTCTCCATCCTTCTGCGTTGTGTATCCCTTGCAAAATATAATGGGGATTTTTAATTGTTAGCAGGTACATAGAGAGACATCACAGGGCAAATATGGTGAATGTTTAAAATGAAAGATTTCTAAATCATTTTCTGATTAAGGAACATCATCTGAGTGAAGCATAACCATTTTGAGGACGGCCTCTGTTTGATGATGAGCAGAGAGGAAATGTCAGAGCCTAAGAGCTCCTATTCTAAAAGCATTGGTGCTTTGAGTTTATTAATAAGTTATAGAGAGGACGGGAAAGAGTGCTGGTCAAGATGGAAAATGATGATGTAACAAGTTACCCTGGGGCATGATGGACAGGTAGTTCTCTTGCAGGATAGTTTGTATTTCTTCACTGCTCCGTCCTGCACTGTGCACTCACAGTGCGTGCACACATCCACCATCATTCTCTCACCTGCCTGCATAAACACACAAATACAGTATCTAAAACCAGATAAAAGAAAGCAATATCCACATTTTATTGGTGTGCTGAGCTCAGTGCTACTTTTTGGATGACGTACCCCTATTACAGTGTGATTGAGAACACAGACATCCATCGGCGCTGTGGAGAGAAGAGATCAAATATTTTTTTCATTTCAATTGATTTAATGATCTTTCAAACTCTCTGATCTTGCAAGAAATCTGAGTTACCTGGCTTGGCCTTTAAAAGCCATTTAATGGGTCAAATCAGGACAAGCGTCATAAAGATCTCAGCGATAAAACAGAGACATCTGCTGGACACTTTGTGCAACTACAATTTAATCGGGTAATATGCAATATTGTAATACAGTGTCTGCAAATCACACTACTGGCTGGGCTGAAATTATTTAAAAAGCAACACATTATGCTCCTATAAAATGATTTTAAAGATCCAATAAGAAAATCCATCGCTGTAGAAATGTCAAACTTCCAAAGTACCACAAAGTGAATGGAGGGTCATCATGCAAAATGAAGAAAACAGTAAACAATGATTAACACGCCCACCAAAATCACTCCTAGAGTGCATCAATGACCTTTCTAGAGGGTGATAAAGCACTACAGGCTTCATTTGCATCAGCTGAGGTCTGTTTAGTTGATAAGATAGAGTCTAGATAAAAACTGCTGCTATAGAAGAGATGTAAGGCCAAAAACCATGCCCATTGAGAAAACAAAACAAAACAAAAAATCAGATTTGCATTTACCAATTATGGGAGAAATATCTTGACAATACTAAGGTAAACATTATTTTATATCCAGTCTACAACTAACATGATTCAAAAAACAAGGACATTACAGTCAGTCAAACATGTTTGTCTGATGGTCTGGGGTTTATTGGTTACTGTGGGAGCTAGATACTTTGGAATATTTGTTAGAGCCATAAAATCAGGTTTTTCTTAAAAAATCCTAAGGAGATGTCAGGTTATGAATCAGGATTGTTAGCTAAAGCATTTTTGTGGTATGATTCAGGAAAATGATAAAAAGTACAACAGCACGTCTATCTTTCAATGGCTCAAAAACAAAAAATAAAAGGCTTGATAGTGTCTTTGTCAAAGTCTGGACTTAAATCCTGTTAAAAGGCTGTGAAAAGACTTTAAACAGTTGGTTTAAGATTTGAGCCTCATCCAGTGTGTTAAATTTAAATAACACTCCAAAGAAGAGTGGGCAACAATGTGTCACCAAAGTAAAGCAACAGACTCATTGCCAGTTATCATAATTTCTTGGTGGCCAATGTAGCTGCCAAGGTTTGCAAAAGCAGTTTTGGCATTTTAACGGGAACTACTTTAAAACCTAAGATGAAACATGAGACCTTAAGGAGTTTTTAGCCTTTTTCAGACCTCATGAAATTCTTGTTTACAACAATACATGAGCTTGATGCACCTTTTATGGACTGATTAGTGTCAAGTTATGTTTTCCTGCTGATATTTTCCTGTTTGTACCCCAGCATGTGTCAACTGTATGTGAGTATGTGTTTACCACAGTGACAGCGGGGGCAGCAGTCCTGAGTGTCACAGCGAAGCTCACTTCCCAGTGGGCAGTTTGGAGTCTCCATGCTGTCACAGCTGACATTTGTCGTAGAGATGAACACCTCCTCATTCACTTTCTTACACTCATGTTCCACACATTTATTATGTACAGACAGCCACCTTTCCCCTACCTAAACACAAAGATGGACAAAGTGACTCAACAAAATCTAATACAAATGTGTATTACTTTGTTGTATTTTTGTGGGGCTTAAACACAGAAGCAAAGTTGAAAAAACAAACAAATAAAAAATAGTTTGTTAATATACCTGTCTGAGCTTTCCTCCAATGACTGCATCCCCTCTCATATCTCCCTCAGTCACTAAACAGCTAGTTGGTTTACATTCTCCACAGCAATTCCCTTTTCTTTGAGTGTATGACGAGCCCTGCAATTATTCAAAGGATATGTGAGAAAAATGGCATTGACTGCATATTTTTACATTTAATGATGCCTCACCAAAGGACAGCTGCGATTGCAGACTGGCGGGCTGCACTGAGCAACATGAAGCAAGGTGTCTCTGTCCTGCATCTCTGTGCATCGACACTTCTCGCATCGGTCCTCCCACTCACTGCCCACGGGGTGAACCACTCCACCAACCACACACACCTGGAGATACACGTTGGTTAAACAGAAAATGAATCCACTAAAATATGCAGAAATGCTGCAATTAGAAGGCTTACCTTATCAGGTTGGCAGAGGATTTCTGTGCAGCCGCAGTCATTGGTAAAGGATGATGTGACAAAGCCGGTGGGACAGGTGTGGGTGGAGTTCTGGCAGTTACATGTACATTCAAAGGAATCACAGCATGTGGTCTTTTTGACAGACAGCTGGCGATGGGCTGGACATTTATGGGGAGCTTGTTCTGGACACTCTTCCTTTTTGCACACTGGGACAATAAAAACAATTTACATACAGAGAAAATAGGAAAAAAAAAAAAAAAAAAAAAGCATCATATTTGTTATGCTGGGGTGTATCCTGCAAGGGAGACCGTGAGCCTACCGCAGTCGTGAACAGGCTGGCATTCACCAGGGTTTCTCAGCACCAAAGTTTGACCATCCTCACAGCGAGGGACCTCTGGCAGATTACAGCTCACCAGATCGCACACTAAGGTTACAGGTGAAAGGGAGAGTAAGCAGTGAAGACATCAAGGAAAGAAAGATCATGTAAGAAAAATAAATCAGGGATCATAAATCTTCTCTTTCCTTCTTAGCAAGACATGGTAAATACTCCAAAATCTGTACAATTACAGACTGTGTATGAATCTTGTTGTTTATTTTACTTATTTTCAAACTTTATTATTCAAACCAAGCTGATACATTGCAAAATATATATATATTTTTTCTAAAAATAAGTTAAAACTCTTATTCTATTGGCAGATCATCTTATTAATCTACTCAGTTAATGGTAATACACTTTTTGAAAGAAAATGTTACAAATTTTTAGACAGTTTTTGCAGTGTTTAATCATTTATTATCTTTTGGTACAACTGTAAAGAGAAGCCAGAGCTATTTATGGAGTTTTTCCTTTCATAATTAATTCATCATTAAGCATTAATTAATTATCTTCAAAATCCTTTTAACTCTTTAAACACCTCACACATTTTAAATCAAGTAGACTGGGATGTTTAAGGAATCAATTTCTGTCCTCAAGATAGAAGTCTGTTCTTCATCTCTAGTTCGGTAACATTACATCCCAGAAAAATAACATTTCAGTAATATTTTTAGAAACATAAATATTTTTACACCTACCGCACTCGTATTCTGGGCAGCACTTTGAGTCCTTCCTCTCCTGCAGGATTTCACAGGCTCCACACACTGGAGCTAAAAACATCCAATAAACAAAATCTAAAAGCTGACAGTGGTTTTATGGCTGGAAAAGCAAGTAAAGCTAAAGTAGATTAAAAACCTCTTATGTCGTTGCATGGTCTGGCAGTGCAGTTGATCCGTTGCTGGTCCAAACACATGCAAATCAAGCATGGGTTGTCATCTGGCACCCAACTCTGCATATGCTGTTCAAATAGAGGGAAACACTGTTTCCTTTCCACTCAGTAATAGCCACCAGAGGGCAGTAGGATCACACATCTATTGCAACACTACCCCACTATCTAGGGCTGCAAAATATTAGTTAAATATACTCTTACAATAATATATACTTATACTTTGTGGATATGGCATTAACTAGAAATCAACATTTTTGTCAGCCATCTTTTTTTACATTTCCCCACCTCTCTCCTTAGAGCTTTAGGGAAGAAAGACAGTGTCTCCATCCAACTGGGCAATGTTGTTTTTTCCAAACCTATGTATGAATCCTTGGCAAAGTGTAGCTCTACAATATTTATAATATTGTATTCTTTAAGGGATTTCTTTTTATGACACTCTTGCTGCATTTCTCACCGCGTATGTGTGCCCTTGATGATCCACACACTGTCCACATGATTCTGGGGGGACACATTTTCCATGATGCAAAACTGTCCCTCCAGCGCAGAAACAGCCTTCAGTGGGCGTCTCCATACATGATGACTCGTTGCCGCCAGTAACTGACCAGTCACCTGGCAATGCCTGTAGGCTGCCACAGTCCTCCACGCAGCCAGTCCGACATGCATCATACTCCATAGAATCTGAACAATGCAGTGCTGCACCACAGAAGGAGACAGTTAGGGGCACGCTGCAGGAGTTAAGAGGTTTGCAATAAACTCAAGGATGTGCAAGGAGACTTACGGCAAAGATGGGGGCTCCTCCAATCGACACACACACCGCTTTGTCTACAGAGGCGTGCATATGCCGATATTATCTCACACACATCTGACTCATCACAGGCTTGCTCTTCACACTTAATGAGGAAAACCTGAACAGCAATTAAGGCGTGGCATTTTTCAAACACCTCAGAGCGTAAGGCCTGACATCCCATCGCCACTCCAGACACGCATACTGCCTTCCGTTTGGGCAAACACACACCACCATCTGCAGCAACAGTCCAGTCTGAGATGAAGGCCGGCTGGTTGGTGGTTGTGTTGCCGTTACGCAAAGACAGGACATTAACCTTTGCCTCCCCACATGCACCTATGAGAAAGGTATAGAGAACACAGCTCAACAGAAAAACGGCTAAAGCAAAAAGGGACAGGTAGAGAAAGTTTTCACTGCCAATTATTAGCATAAAGCTGTGAGCAAATGGCTCTCCTGTTCTGTTACCACAGAGTCCAGCAGTTTGCCGGCCGGTTTCCGAGCTGAGAAACGTGATGGTAAACTCATTGCTCTGAGGGGTAAAAGTCAAAACGTAGCCATGATCTGATTTCAGCTGCAGCATCACTCCTCCATAGCGCACCACTTCCAGGCCTGCATGTCTCCAAGGCAAGGAGAGTTCTTCTCGATCGATCATAGCCTGTTTGGGGAAAGGGAAAATTAGAACTATTGTAAATAGGGCGAACTTTAGACTTAGACAAACTTTATTGTCATTTTGTATACAGAGAGTGTATACTAAACAAAATTATGATGCATACAGCTTTCCAACAGTGAATGAGCAACTTAGCAGTGAAATTAACATTTCCATTTATAGAGCGCAGCAGAGATCAAAATGTAAAATGTGTAAGGGAAAAGGAAAACCAGTTTAAAGACATGGTGCAAAAGGCATTGATATGGAAGGATCAGAGCAGGGCAAAATAAATAAATAAATATGGTGCAAAATGCAGTAGAACACTGAGTTGAGTTCTCTTTAAAGGGATTTAAGTTTAAGTTAAAGTTTAAGTTAACATTTAAGTTAAAGTGGAAAGAAACTTATGTTAGTCAAAAAGTGTGTAAATTATTCTGTATATAGTTTTCCTGTAAGGGCCTCAGAAGAACAAGGAACATAACAGAAGTTCAGATCTATAATAGAGTTAAAACAATTTCTCTGGCTTTGAAAATTCTCTGTGAAATTTATGAGACATTTTTATCTAGCCAGACTGGGAAAGTGGAGCATCAATTAAAGAAATAGTCAAAAGGCATGGTAACTCTGAATTAGGTGCAGACATCTACAGCACATGTGAAAGGATCTGTTTATGGGACGACTACTGGCAGGTGTTCCAGAAATCTCAATTTTATTACAGGAGACATTTTGTTATTTCAATCAGCAGGGACAGTTATCCTTAGAATGTTTTACAAAATAAAAAATAGACAGAGCTAAAGGGATGTATCTTTTTCCATACTATATACATGATTTAGATTTCTTTATTACTCTTTTTTTGATACATTTCAATCTATATAAAACTAATCAAAGTCTGTTGTTTTGATATTAGAAAAATTAAAAAAAAAATTGCATCCAGCTGTAACTATCTATTTCAACCACTTATAGAGATTACCGTAACGTCTTCCTTCAGCAGCAGTGTGTATGATCCATGGGTCACCTCCATGGCTTTCATGCAGATCTGGCTGTATTTCGTTGAGTCTTGACAAGGTCCAGTGTGAAGTTTGACCTCTGAGCCTTTTCCGTCGCCTTTACTGACTGTGAGAAGTGTGTAGGAACACAGTCCCTCTCCATCCAGCTTTAGAGCCACCCCATCAAACCGCACCACATGGTTGGTGGAGCTGCCCATACACATGCCTGTCATGAACACAAGGCAAAAAGCCAGGAGTCAGATACATGGCTCATTAATGTTCTGGGATGATTGATCTAATTAAATAATTATTTGCAGGTTGGAACTGTTGTCCTTGATTTAATAAAGAGAGGCTAATTGTCACAGCTAAACTTAATTACTACACATACAAGGACATTCCCAGCGGCAGCCACAGGTCTCCTCCACTCTGACAGGGGGCATGCTGTTTTTACATGCTGGTGGATCTAGTCTTTCACAGCTGATTTTGTGATTCTGAACGGTCACTGCTCCACTGGGGTGGCACAAGAGGGAGTGGCAACCATCGTCCATCAGCCACGATTCACCAGGCTGGAAAAACACATCATGAATTATAGCAACTATTTCAAGTAAATTACATTTGGTTTTTAAATGCAGCAATATTGCAAACCTTTCTCTCATTTCCGTTGTCATCTACACACACTCCTGGTGGACCCGCTTAAAAAAAAAGCACATACTTTTATTTCCGTCGATATTTAGTATTCTATGGGGACCTGTTCAGTAGGTACCTCTGCAGATTCTCTCTGTGTAGCTGTTGTCCAGATTTAAAAACATCCGTAGCTGGTCCATGTTGTTTAGATGAAGAGTATTGTCTTGGTTGCCGTAGTGACCGAGAACCCTAAGCTCATTGCTGTCATAGTTCGATCCAACGCCAATAGGGAACACTGACACACCTAAGAGAACATACCTTTAGCAGTCAGACACTGTCAGGTCAAAGCATTTGAACAGTTTTTGATAGTAACCCATTTACCTGCTGCCAGGGCCTCATTGGCTGCCTTTCTAACATCATCCGTGGATTTTTCTGTCACCACCATTACAATAACTTTGGGGACACCCACTCTACCACCACTGACAGATGAGATGGATGTCTGCACAGCAAACTTTACGGCGGAACCTGAGGATAAAATAAATGGTAAGTGAACATCCAGCATGGTCTGTGTGCAGGTTGGGTAACTGTTTACTACCTAAAGCAGGGGCTGAAGGGGATCTGTTTGGGATGTCTTCCACCAGCATTAGGAGGTCTGACTTGCTTTGATGTTTGTTCCACAACAACTCAGCTGTGTTAGTGGCTCCAAACTGAATCAAGCCCACCTGAGTGCCACTTGGCCCTGTGTATATGAAAGAAAAATTCAATATTTACATAACTACACTTTTATTTTGGCTCAGGTGCAGTGCAATTTGTCTTGAGAGTAAAAACTTTCAGGAAAAACTTGAAAATACTCAGTCGTGATTAAAAAAAAAAAGCAGGAGAAATTAGGATTTAGATTCAGAAAAACCCTACTGTAATGTTAGTTAAGATACCCATATCTTTATAATCCCTATTTTAATTTTAAAGTTTTAATTATTGATAATAATATTATGATAATAATAATATTTTTGTTAATCATATTATTATCACAAATCAAATATTATATAAGTCCAACAACTGTAATACAAATAATATAAAAAAATATATAAATATTTATTATTAGCAATATAATATATTAGCACTGTATGTTTAAAAAAAAATCAAATCCTGTGCTTAAGCTTTATTTAAATCTGACTGAGAAATTATACATATTGAAGAACACAGTTAAAAAAGTAAATTGAGTATTTACATATCTAGAATAGAAGAATAGTATTCAACTTAATTGTCATTACACTGTCGCAAGTACAAAGAAACGAAATTCACTCTCTGCATTTAACCCATACCTTTCGGGAGCAGTGGGCTGCCATTGGGCAACGCCTGGGGAACAATGTGGGGTTTAAGGGTCTTTGCTCAGAGAGCCAGAGTATCAGTCCATGGGAGTTAGGCTTGAACTTAGAACCTCTGGGATCCAAGCGCTATGCCCTGACCACTAAGCTGCCAATCCCATATCTGTTAACAAAGCTACAATTTTATGCTGTTTGGAAATCCGTGCTGCACAGGGGAACAACTTGTGGCAAAATGGTCCTGAATTGGATTTCCGACCTAGTGTCTTTCAGCAATAGCGTTTGCATGTTCTCCCTGTGCTTGCGTGGGTTCTCTCTGGGTACTCTAGTTTCTTTACAGATAAGTTGTTGTCTCTAAATTACACTTAGGTGTACTAAATGTTTCTAAGACAAGCTTTGATAATAATAAAGAAAACAGTTACCAGGGTACATAAAACAGATGTGTTACACCTACCTATGTCAGCATTGCCAATGAAAGTTTTTACAAATGTCTTCATGTCCTCAAACTGGTCTCCGGCCTTTAGCAGGAACATCACATCAACAGGCTTCTTGCATGGCACTGTGTAATGATAGATCTTAATATTAGTATATGCTATGGACTCATTCTTCAAAGATAATTAACAGCTGGTCAGTTTATGAAGCCAAAAACTACCTGAGAGTGGGAGAGTTGGGTGAGTTGGGAAGATGAGGGGTGGCAGCGTAGGAGAGCGGGGCATGACTGTGGTCCTTGTGATGTTGACCACGCGTTGGACCAGTGATGTCAGATGGTTGTAGTCCTCCACCATCATCGGATGCTGAGGGTGGCTAAACGGTACCAAGTCTGTTTCATGCACCTTTGGTCCAACACCTATTGGATACACGCGTGTTTGACTGCTTGTTGTTGGTGGGCGTGTCACTGTATCAGTAGGGGGATTTTCAGTCACAAGAAAGACGAGCTGAGGAGGGGCAGGGCCATGAACAGGATGGACTGTTGCCATTTCCTGAAGAGTCATGGCAACAGCCGCTCCGGTGTTTGTCTTGCTTCCCCCTCTCCAACGGATCTCTCGCAGTCGCTGCCGTAGGTGTTCTCTCTGCTGCCTCAGCTCCCAGCGACTGATCTCCACAGTGAATGTTACAGAATACTGGATCACAGTGATGCGGATAAGCTCTTCCTTTTCTGTCAGTTGAGAGACGACTTCCTCCAGGAAGATAAGTGACTTGTTAAAGTTAGCCTCCCCAACATCATCAGAGCCTTCGAGGATAAAAGTCACGTCTGTGGCTGGAGGTTGGTATGATGGTATTGTGGTGATGGAAGAAAGGCCAGAGGGTGCAGTGGAGGCAGGAGTGCCAGGTAGATGCTTTGTGGGAGTTGTATGCCCACTTGGGGAGGTGGTGGGTGAGGCCTTTCGGGTTTTACCCGGTGTAGGCTTTGGTTTTGGCCCCTCAGGCTCCAGTCCTAAGGTGCAAAGGTAATCTGTTACCTCCAACAGACGGTCAGGCAGCTCACCTGTACTGCTCAGCACATACGCCCTATTATCTGGGTTGGCCTTGGTGATGTCATTGATCTGCCCCATGTTGACACCAGGACCAAGCGCTACTGTCAAGGTGGTGATGGCCTTTTTACGGAGCATCTTTACGATGGCACGAACAGGGCGAGGGTTACCACTGGCAGTCAGGATAATAGCTACACGACCAGCATGCTCACGCTTGTTCTTATCATAGATATTGATGGCTAGATATTTGACAGCTTCATCCAAGAAGGCTGCATCTCCCCCTGTGTAATGAAGCTCCCGCACAGTCTTCTTAAAGAGCCATTTCTGAACCTGCAGGTAATAAAAAGCCCAAGAAACAAGACAGATAGAGTCAAGAGATCAGCTTAATTGTGGAATATATTCAAGATGCCTTTCAATTAATTAGGAAAACTATATAAGCATTCAACAGGTGAGCTCTTTATATTCAAAAATATTTCTTTCAAAAAGAATTTATTAATCCCAAAGGAAATTTTATTTCATAATACAGAAGACAAAGTGATTTCTAACATTATTTCTTTTCATTTACTACAAATCCTATAGGATCCTATACCTGAAATATTATTCTAAGTATCTATGTTAATGCATTTTAAAGTACAAGCCCTCACTCATGGATGGGGTTACTTTTGCATTAATTTCCAAATTTCTATGCGGCATAGCATGGAGGAAATCTGCCTGTTTCCTGCTAAAGTATTTAAAAAAAGCTTAATTTACTTTGATAGTGATCTCAACTTTTAGAAGTATGTGCAGGAATAAAACCAGACTTCCCTTAAAGTTTGTCAGCATAGGAAGCCCAAAGTGCTCTAAAATGTCCTGAAGGTGGTTTATGAAAGCACACCTGACCAACACCAGCAAATGAAATGACTTTAAAAATATTACTGACTACAGAAACATCTCACAGGGCCTGAATATTGGGCTTTGTTACTCCACTCTGCATCCAGACATTAGTCCGTTGCATTTCAGATAAAAACTATTAACTTCCCTAAATATGAAAATATGACTCTGGACCACTATGCAACAGTCCCGTCATTTCTTTCTAGTTAAGATTAGATGCTTCTGATGTCTGTGATTTAAGAGTGAAGCAACAGCTATAGCCCATTTGTTCTCAATTATGTGTTTACATACAGCCCTCTGAACAAACAGCTTCAATAGCAGGGACTGCGGTCTAGCAGTCTTCTTTATGGTTACATAGGCCATTACATAACATTGCTATTCTATCAATCACTTTTAATTTGTCCGATGTAAAATTCAAACTGACATCTTAGTCTAATTTGGTTTTTTTTATCAGCTTTAAGCCTTAAACATTGACAGAAAAACATGCTTGAAGTACAATACATCTGCATCTGTTCAAAACTCCTGATGAATAAAATCTTTCCTATTATCTTAAGTAATTTAGATGCATCTGTATTAGTTTGCAAAAAATAAGTTTTTAGTGGTAGAAGTTAAACTAATTTGAACACTACCGTCTTTTGACAGTTTTCCATGTTTTGATTACGAGTTCATCTTTTACCCAGTTAAATCTGTCAATATCTGTAACAAGTATGCTATTTCTGCGATATTTTCTTCCATTGTGCTTATTATACTGCTAGTTCATTGGTGTATTCTGCTTTGATTTCAGATATTTTAGCACTCCTCTGCTTTAGTTCCCATTTTTGCTATTTAGAATTTTATTTTATTTCTGCTACATCGTGCTCTTCAAATTATTCTTTGTTTCCCCCTCTTTAGTAGCTTCTAATAAAGTTGCTCAAATCCCCCAAATTACATCACACCAGAAATCTTTTTTTGGTAATAATTAGATTTTTTTATGCCTAAGGACCATAGACATTGAGCTATTCAGGCTACACATGGTTAGTATCTACTACAGTACCTGCAGGTCATATGTTTTAACTCCAGAGTGGTAAAGCAACACTGTGGCTCTAGTGTGAGCCGAGCCCATGCGGAAACGTTCAATCACTCCAAGTATGAACTCCTTAGTGGCCTTATATTCATCTTCACTCAGTGCTTGTGAACCATCCAATAAGAAAGCCAGATCCATTGCCCGATCACAAGTGCCCTCGGGCATCAAGGTGGTGAAAGGCAATGTGGTGAAGGTGCTGTAACTCGGTGTCGGTGTGGGAGTGGACAACATGCCGCAATCTTCACAGCTGAGATTGTTGTTCTCACAGTGGCTTTTGTAAGAAAAAAGGCATTTAGTTTAAACCTAGTTACACATTTCAATTAAATATAAGAAAAATATTCCATAACACCTGTGTATTTTGAGCATTACCATATCTTGCAGTTGGTGAGGTCATCACGGTTCAGGATGACCTTGTTCCCATGAGATATCCTCTGGCCCTCGTGGATACACACCTGACACTGAGAAGGATCCACGCATCGCATATCCACCTCATCCAGAAGTTGACCTAAACACATCAAGTATAAATTGCTATTAAAACTATGTTTACATTTATTTGAAAATGCATTAAGTTCAGCATAAATTGATTCATTATTTAACAACTGTATGTCATGTCTTGGCACCTGGAGGGCAGTAAGCATGACAGCCTTCCACACATGTCAGTGAACAGTGGAGGCGGTCTGGGTGTTGACAGGTGATGGGACATGCAGGTCCACAGGTGTTATATCTCCACTGGCACAACTCCTCCCCTGTACCTTGGATCTTAGGGTTAAGTTCCTCACAGCTCATAGCTAGGAGTTAATGAAAAACAAACAAAACTCAAATTTAGTCGAATCATTAAATACAGGATTAATGCTAACTTTAATATCTTTTTCCATTTAAATTGAGTAATCATCAGAAGAACAAAACCTGTAAATTGTACTGAAGAGTTGTGTTAATGTAGACAACTGAGATAAAATGCAGAAGAAAGAAAAAGCATACAGAACAAAGAAAAGAGAAAGACAACAGAGCAACACGTTGAGTTTTCTGAGTTGTTTTTTTCTCAGCTTTTTAAAATCTCTTGACACGTATTGATTCTGAAAAATTGAAGATACACATTAGTTCAGCTTTATCACTTACGACAAAGATCATTGGATCTCCACATGACAGAGACTCCCTTCTCTGAGCAAGCCTGTGCATAAGCTGCAATGACATCACAGAAACATGCGCAGTCCCCCACAGATGAGCATGAGCATGCAGCCTCCACACACATATCTACATACGGTTCTGCATCCACCTGGAAACAAGAAAATAAAACCTTAGAGGGAAATTTATTTAATGGAAAACTTTGGAGCTATCAGTTTTACGAACCTGGCTGTTGCATTCTTTGAAGAGGGGACCAGTTATCACACGACATGACTGCTCCACTGTAACCAACTTTGCAGTGTTGTCACTACAAGGAGCTAGTATCTGGGCAACCAAAAGAAAAGGCAGACATCAGCAGCGTGTCTTGCTTAGTTTGTTTGTGGTCTAAGTTTTGGAGTTTTGCAATCCAACATGGTTGGGAGCAAAATATAGTGTGCATGTGAGTTTAAGACCACAACCTCGGTTACATCAGCACAGCTGGGGATGACCTTCCAGGAGTTGCCAAAGTGTGAGGCGTCCACCTCTAGCTTGTTGTTGCTGCTCATCATATCATTGTTGACATTCCCATCAAAGTTCCCACACAGACCGCAAACACGATCCTTTACATCATAAAGAAACCATGACAAAAGAAAACATTATTTACATACATATAAGTGTAATAAAATGTTTTAACTGGATTTAGACTAAAGCAGTACCCTGTAGGAGGCTGAGATATGAACAAGGAGCCGAGTTCCTCTGTCCCAGCTGAGGGAGATGTGGTTGCCCAACATAACTGTGTAAAATTGACCAGATCTGACTATCTCCACCTGGGAATTCTGCAGCACAGGCCTCTTCATCTTCACCTGGACGGAACATAAAGGATGATCAGAGGTCATATCTGAAGCATTTTGGCCTGGATCAACTCAAAGGGTTAGAGTCAATTGGAATATAACGAAATTATATAATAAATGTAATAAAATGTAACCCAAATTATAAGAAAGCATATGGTTTTAAACACTGCAAGGTTTGTGTGACTGGATGTGCAAAGCCTTACAAAAGTGTTTGTAGCCTTTAGACATTTCTGACTTTAAAAACATATTTGTCATAAAGAGATGTGTTATGATAGACTAACATACAATGACACATGACTGTGTCATGAAAATAAAAAGGAATATATGGTACAGGACATGGAAGGAGACCATCGATCAGAGCGGCATCCAAGAGACTACAGTAGACTTATCGCTGGAGGTAATTTCAACAGCTCATGTGGCAACTATTTCTTGGTGCACTCCCTAATGTCTGCCTTTATGGAAGAGGGGCACAAAGCCAGAAATATCTTAAATAATGCCATAAGAAGGAGCACTGGTATAATTAAACCAAAATGGATCATTTTAGGCTTACAAGCCAAACACAATATGTGACTAGAAGACACATCAACCTGAACACACCATCTGCACAGACAGAAATGGTGGTAAAATCATGCTCCGTGTCTTTTCCAAGTAAATATAAACAACTACCCTGGGCTATTGAAGGTGGCTTAGTTTAGAAGTGTCAAACTGCAGTTCAAGAGGGTGGTTTCCTATACGTTTTAGATGCAAGCCAGGTCTAACACAACTAAATCAAAGGGGGAATTTACTCCTCAGCAAGTCCTACTTGTGCTATTGGAGTAAATAAATTCTAGTCCTTAATGGGAATAGACCCAACACCTTTCAGATTTTCACATGTTTAACAACAAAAAAAAAAAACAAAAAAACATTGAAAATTGTGAATAATTTCCTGGAAAATTTATAACCAGCCACTTTTGGCTCTATCATATTTGATCTTAAATATGGGACATTAAAGGGAGTGGATGTGATGCAATAAAATGTGAAAGGCTTATCGAGTCTGAATACTTTTAGAAGGCACTGTGTAAGATATAAACTTCAGCTTACAACAAAAAAATTAAATTATATTTGATTTGATTCATATTTCAAGAAAGAATTAACTGAAGAATTATTTAAAACACATTTAATTTCCCATTTTTAGGGTTACAGATACACCTCAAAAAAAGCATTACACACGTGAGGACACCTGGTTTTGCTCGTACGCTTGTGTGTTACCTTTCCATCCTGCATTACAATCAGGCCACCCTGGTAGAAGATTTTGACGGTTTTCGCACATCGATGTCCTACAATTCCACATGCTTCATTCTCCACCAGCACTCTGAAGGAACCTCCTTCTGCGTTACACATATCCTTTCAAATGGAATAGTAGAGAAATACAAAGGCAAATTATCAATATATATATTTACTCAGGGCCATTTTATTCTGCAATCTGGACTGAGACTCTCTGTAGATGTGTTTATTTTCTACCTGGACCAGGACATATTGGCATAGGCCGGGGAAGGAGTACTTGAGGCCATCAAAGGTGATGTAATGCCCCTCCCCCACAGTGCGGCATACCCCATCGCACAGCTTTTGTGTGCAGCGCCACTTCCGGTTTTCACACACGCTGCAAAATAAAGACACATGTCAAGAAAACCCTGATTTAGCCTTTTCTATGTACCTTGTATGTAAACTATACATTATATATACTATTTACCATGTGTTGCAGTCAACGGTGATGCTCCGTCCTGGTGCGTACGGTCTGTTGTTATGGTAACAGGGACACTGCTCTGGTGGGATGCAATCTCTGCGGTGGCGTACCTGAAATCAATTCACCAATCGATCTCAATGCTTCATTTCTTTTGGGTGTTTAACAACAATAAAGCAAAGACACCACTTACTGTGCCTTGTGGACATAGGCAGCCAGGGATGCAGGAAAGACTGACGCATGGCAGGTCCAGATTCTGGCAAGTTCTGGCACACTCTAGCCCCCTTTCACCTGAATTACACTTCGCATCAACTAGTGGAGGATAGCACTGGGCTGACCGCCGCACTGCAAAGAAGATTTTGTAGATTTGTCTGGATAATTAAGGGATCTTGCACAGTTGTATAAACTTGAGAAGGGAAAAAAATTGTGAGTCTAAAGAAGGAAAAAAAAACAGAAAGACTTGAGGATTATACCTCTGGATGGCACCACGTCATCATCATAGAAGAAGTCAGAAAGAAATGATGTCATCTCTGTGGAGCTGCAACGCATAGCTCCATTCTCACAGGAGCTACAAGGACAAAAAATAAAGGCCCATGACAATAATGCAATTTACCCTTGAATCCTATCAATTGTCTGCATTTGAGGTTGGAGTCACATACCAAATGCTGTTGTGATCTGCATAGACATCACTAGGCTGGTACAGCTGTCCATCGTGCAAGCAGGGGCACATGTCAGCAGTCACACACTCTCCAGAGGTGCTCAAGTATTTTCCAGCCGTACAGAAACAGCCCTCCTCACACACCCTCTCCCCCTCACAGCCAGACTCAGCACCAGAGAGGGAGCGGCACGTTCGCTCACATGCACTCCCACAGGCTTCATACACCTGGCCTACAGGGCACTCCATCTCTGAGAACATCATATCAGATTAGAATTTTACATATATTTTCATTTCATTTATATTTCTTACACACAGTAGCTTTAACTGTGAAAATACCATACTTATTTTTTTGTTTTTTGTTGGTTGATGTAACAATTGTCCAGGGCTATATGCAAATACAGACAGATGGTCTTTGTTAAAATATCTATTTCTTGTATGTAAAGATCTGAACTGAAGTTCAGGTAGTCTGAGCAATTTTGAATGTTCAATATGCTTTTACTTCTTTTTTGATGTACAGAATCAGTTCATTTTATTTTGTCTCTCTGTCATAGATCTGAAAACTGTTTTAGCCTTAGATAAAACACACAGCTTTTCGTTACAGCAAAGTAAAGGATTGTACATCAGTGATAAGATGCATCTTAGCAGTAGTATTTGCTCATAGAAAATTACATTTATGCAAATAAAATAAGTGGTCAAATACACTACGATATTTTGCGGGGTGTTTGACTTTTAATAATTCAAGAACAGTAACTGACTTATGAAAAGCATCGTTTAATTTTCATGACAAAAAAATTTCAAAGTTAAACTTTGGGTTTAAAAATGTAGGCACAGCCCACAATGACTGTTCATTGTAAACATTAAATTAAATGTGTATCTTGGTCATGTTTCAATATAAAGATGTAACTGAGTTCAAAATGAAAGGTACCACAGAGTGAAGGGGATCTCCAGTTGAGCAGAACTCCTCTTGCAGAGCAGGTAGCTGCATAAGCAGACAGAGCAGAGCAGAGGCACTGCTCACTGTCTTCACAGGCGCATACATCATACCGGCAAAACCTCTGGAATGGAGCAGGATTCACCAAAAAATGGCATGGGCTGAACATGTCTGACATGATCACTGCACACGCCTCTTCTGCAAAACGCACTGAAAGAGCCAGATAAAGATAATGTTGACATTTATTATTTTTAACAGATTGCAATTCAATGGGTGTGCAGACGATACCTCTTTTTGGGTTTGTTGCACATGGATCAGGGTCATACTTGTGAGTAGATTCACAGTCTCCATTGATCCTCCATGCCTGCCCAAAAGCCTGAGGACTTGCTTCAACCAGCCCAGAACCAGACAAGAAATCATCACCATGGTTCCCATTGTAGTTCCCGCAGAGACCACAGGTCTGTCCAGCCCATCGTGGTCCTAGCTGGAAAAGGCATTCAACGTTTAGTACCACCGGTTGCTTAGTACTCTGCATCAGTATTAGCACCAAAAACATTCGTATTCAAACCTTCAGAAGAACACGACCCCGACCGTCCCAGTCCAGACGGAGGTCATCACTGAACTTCACTCGAACAGAAGACTGAACTGATCTCGTAATATGCAGGTGGCCTGAAAGGGATTCATTAAGAAATAATGTAGACATCTTTTGAATTGAAAGATATTTCAATTAACGGTTCCACGGTGAGAAAATCCCTGCATAACTGGACCATTGTTCTTGGCTAATAAGTTATAAATATAACATGAAACAACCTACAACTGTCAAAAAAGCTTTTACATACAGTATATATATATATATATATATATATATATATATATATATATATATATATATATATATATGAGCATGCATAAGAACATTTTCATTCTATGCCTTTTTTTTATGTCTCTTTGCACCCACAGTTGGCCTCAGCAGAAGGCTGCTCACACTTAGCCTGGTTCTGCTGGAGGTGTCTTCCTGTCACTGCATGCATGCTCAGTATGACGGATTGCTTTGGAGTCGATGACAATGCAAGAGAGTTTCTACTGTTGCCACATACTCATCCAGAAGGAGAATGTCCTGCAAAGTCAATGACTCGATGACTCAGCTGGGTTTGTTTATTGGAAAATATTTAACCAGTCAGACTTTATGATTCAACTGAATTGTGTCTGTAAAGTACCTTGAGTATGCATCTTGTTTGGAATTTGCACAGTGTGTAAGTGTGAATTGAACCACATTTATCCAAAAGAATGGATTCAATTTTAAAATCCCAATAGGAATTGGAATATGTCCTAACCTGTAGAATCAGACAGTCATTTAACCAGACCCTGACTGACAAAGTATTAGGGAAATATCTTCAAAAGGGTTCCAACAAAGAAGAACACATTTACGAAAATACATCTTAACATTAAAAACAGACAGAGGTCGCAATTCCTCCTTAATGATATAAAAGATACATTCGGTTTTAGAAGAGTTTGATGGCAGTGTTTCCACCACAGCATGTTATCTAGTTCAGTAGGTATAGACTTTCTTTTATGGTGCCAGTTTAGATTGAGAGTGTTTTTCTTTTGAAAAAAAAAAAAAACAGCAATGTAAAAACAATATTTATTCAGGTGGTACTGACTGATATTTGTTTAATAATATGAAACTCTGGAGTGTTGGAAAAAAAAAAACATTGTACAGTTTAATTTGACTTGAAATTTGGCTCTACTTCCATATGCCGAAAATACACACCATGATTCATTGGGGTTTGGATGTCCATACTGTTGACAGAGATGATTCCTCCATGCTTGAGTTTTACTGTCATGTCCTCCAGAGAGGGCAGACTGAGTGTCACTGAGCGTGTGCACACAGCATCCTGATCATCTGCACACTAGGACAAGAAACAACCAAAAAAGGCTTCTTAACCATTCAATAAATTTTTTAATCAAGAAAATGTTACAGGGGGGCAAAAATATCATGAAATAGGCGTAAAAACATGATTTACCTGCACATTCTCAATTATGACTGAAAACTCATTATTTGTACAGTCCTTTGCCAGGAGATACTGACAGTGGCCAGTAAAGGTGAAATATTTGTTGTCAAAAGTCTTGAAGTGAGACTGTCCAACAACTAGGCATTCACCTACACAAAATCAAAGAGGATGTAACACCTGCAATCAGCTGGACAGGGCATTAACAAAATGCATTAATGTGGTGCTCACCAGGGCATTCTTCGTTGGTACATTCCCAGGACCCATGGCGGCAAACACTTTAATAGCAGATAAAATATTGGTGAGTCAGCTCAATGGGATTACTGTTTATGAATTGACTTATTCTATGATTTACCATGTGTTACAGTCTTGAGAGATGGTAGATCCTGGAGGGAAATGTCGTCCCATGTGTGCGCAGGAACACTGAGATACCTCCACACAGCGATTTCCATCCAAAACCTTTCCAGCTGAAACACATGCACATGTCATGTTAAAGCTGGCAACACTACAACACAGGGCAGAGTTATATTTAGTGTGTGAGAGCTTACTAGGGCATGTACAACCATCCACACATTCCTCCTTACAGACCTCCTGTATGTTGAGACTATGGCAGGTGGTGGAGCAAGACTTGGTGCATTCACTATACTGCATGCCTATCGGGCACTTGGGAACTGCAAGACACATTGAACATTTTACCTCACAACCTTTTTTAATGCCTTTTCAGATTGAACAAACTTACAACACTGGGCCTCCTCCATCCAGCCATGCAGAAGAATCCCGTGAGCATGGCATGTGCGAGCATACTCCAGCAGAAAAGGACAGGAGCAGTCTTCTGCATTTTTCTGTTCACAGTGGCAGGCCTCCGCCTGACACAGCGACAGGAAAGCATCGGGAGACACCAGGTGGGAGCAATGGAGGAACACGCTAGAGCTCTGCAGTACACTGCAAGTGGACAAAATCTGCAGAATCAGACATGAACATTCAGTTGGTCATTAATAAAAAGGCAACACTTTATTTTATCCAAATATACAAAAAAAGATGTTGTTTGGATTGAAAATTAAAAATATTAAAAAGAAAAATGTTAATGAAAGCATACATTTTAAAAAAGGTCTGAACCATTAACTTTCTAGTTTTTAACAACTTTAAATTGAGAAAAAAATTATTTTGTCAAAGGTTAAAACAACTATCACACAATAACCCTTATAGATACTAAAATAATCAATTTAATCAGTATTTATTTATTTATTTTTTTATATATTTTTTTGTTT
The DNA here is from genome assembly GCF_000732505.1 of Cyprinodon variegatus. Taxonomy (NCBI): domain Eukaryota; kingdom Metazoa; phylum Chordata; class Actinopteri; order Cyprinodontiformes; family Cyprinodontidae; genus Cyprinodon; species Cyprinodon variegatus. The sequence continues at coordinate 163,579 of NW_015151702.1, forward strand.
TTCACAAGCTAGGGTTGGTAAATAATTAGGGGTATTGATGTTACACCTGTTTATTTTATAAACGGCAATTTGAGAGAAACAGTAAAATTTCTATTTCCATATTTTCCAACTTTTAAAATATACGATTTGAAAGCAATGGAAACATAATTAGTTGAAATAATAACTGGAGAAAGCTTTTCTAGGTGAATTTATTCTTATCTCGACTTGTTTAAAATTATTGACATAAATCTTATTATCCGAATATTTTGTCACAGTTATTTCAAACTTCTAGTGTCTTATTTGGATTCAGACCAACCCAAGGTATTGTAGAATTTTCAAGGGAAGGTAAATTACGGTATTAAATAGTTTGAAACACAAAATGTGTGGTGTGCATTTTCACTCATACAACTTATGTATTACAATTTGAAGCCAAATTTCAGAGCAATTTTTTAATTTTTCATTTATTTATTTTTTTTTTGTAATTGCTTTGGCTTTTGTCTCCAACAGATTTTAATCAAGAGACTACATTTTGATATTTTCTTTAACTTTGCAAAAATAATTCAGTCAGACAGATTGAATGGTGAAGGTATGTAAATAATAAGTTCAGGTCCTGCCATACAGTCCTAAATGGATTTAGACGAGGGTCATTTTAAAGTATGAATATGTTTTGATCTAAAAAATGCTGATTGAATGATTAGGAGAAACTATGACTATTATAAACTTTTCAAGGAGCTTTTTTCCATGATGTTCTGTCTTTAATCATTCCTTTCTTCCCTCTGCTCCTGACCAGCTTCCCTGCTCTGCTGAAGAAACATATCCCGACAGGATAAGGCTGCCACTACCATGCTTTGAGTGTTCTGAATGCTCCAATGGAAAGAACATACACGGGCGTTTTTAACAGAGGTGGCAAGTAACAAAGTAAAAATACTTCCTTACTTTACTTAAGAAGATATTTTGGCTATGCTTTACTGGAGTAATTATTTTTTAGACAACTTTTTAATTCTACTCCTTAAACTTTCTTGCAATAATATCTACTTTCCACTCCTTACATTTAAAAAAATAGACTCCTTAGTTTTGTTTCATTTAAGCCATTTTTTGTTATGTCTTGTTAATAAATAAAAATAAATAAAAACCATCAAAATAATTTGTTTCCTCTTGACAATAAATTTTTTTGTGGTTAGACGCCAACTTGTTCTTCCCCTCATAGCAAAATAAATAGCTTTTCAAGCTGATGCAAAGTAAAATTTCACATTATTGCAATTAGTTATAAAAACAAATAAAATTAAGTATGAGGAAGTTATCATCCAGAATTGTAGAAAAAAGTATTCTTTAATAGGTTAGTGCAATGTAAGGTTTAAAGCTTCTTTTCTCAACATTGTTTTTCCTGTATTACTTTTACTTTTATACTTTAAGTAGTTTTAAAACTGGAACTTGCACCAGTTTGTTTTTACTTGAGTAAAAAGATTGATATTCTTACTTCTTTAGAAGTTTTTTAAACTGTAGGTTTATACTTCTCCGTGAGTAATAAAACTACTTTTGACACCTCTGGGTTTTAACACATGCTCCCCACATTTTCATTTACTGGAAAAATAGAGAATCATAACCATTTTCCTTTTGCTTTACATTAACACACAACTTTGTGTCAGCATATAAAAAAAAAAGGAAATAAAGTGCCATAATTCAAATTTTTAATTTGACGGTTAATAACTATATTCAAAAAAAAACACTGTAAAATAAAAATCTGAAAGAACAGATATAACAGGAAGTGGTGCATACTCTTGAATTCTCAAGATGTTTTACTTTTTGATTGAAATAATTGAGATTTCCAACTCACTAAAATCCCTAACAATTTTATTATATTTTCTTAACATTGTTAGTCTGTCATTGTACTATAGTTTAACTTTAAAGTTACTTGTGATACACACATGGAAAATTTTGCAATAGAGTAATTTATTTAGCAAATTGAAGGAGACAATTGGTGAAGTTCAGATGTTGTCAGATCTCACATGAACCCTTTCTATTAGGGTTCATATAAATTAATATTTATAATCAGATCAGCTTGATGACATTCTTAAAAATGTTGATGTGAGTGCTGATTGTCTGTTACCGCTGCTGTCCCTTTTGTGCTGTTACAGGATTGGGTGGGATCAGAAACCCGTCGACAGGCTTGGTCAGCTCCCTTCATTGCCCAGGAGTTTGCAAAATCATAACTATCCTCTGTTAGAAAGCCTGAAAGCACAGAAACATGTAGACGAACGGACATAAGAGATGACAGATTTGCTCCTTAATCTCACCATACCACAATTGTCTTTGCTTGCTTTTACTGTGTTATCTTTTCCTGTACTCAGTGGCTGCTGTTCCTGTTGCTGAGTGCTGGTGACTCAAATCGTTTCCTAAATTCCAGTTATAATGAACTCTCCTTTGTTCAGCTTTAAAACTATCAGCTAGACAGAAAATTGCTTTAAAATTTGTCTCATTTCAGTAAATTAATTTCAAAGCGAGAGAGAAGTATCATATATTTCAAATAGAGTGACATTTCCTGTCATTATTTCTGGTAATACTGCTGCTTTTGGTTTACTCAGGAAAAACCCTAATTATAATTCTCAGAAAACCAAACTTTTAAATGAAGTAGGATTAACTGAATCTCATAGTGGGATCTACTGAGTATATCTCCTAATTCACCTACCCTCCTGAGCTGTGTATTCATCATGTGGAACTGCATTGAAGTTGCCACAGAGGCCACAGGTGCGGTTAGAATGGCGTTTGCCCAGCGTCAGGGCAATGTTGGCAGCATTATCAATGGTGACAGTGAAGCCAAACTCTTCACTCCAGAGCTTAAAAAACCCAAGCTCTGAGCCCGCAAACACAGAATGAGACGCATACGGAAGAGAGAGTCTATTAAAAGGGAATAAAAAGAACATAGATGATCGTCATTAGAAATGCCTTTCTTTATTATTTTTGTGCATCTTTTTTCTTTTGGATTTTTTCGCACCTTTTGCCTCCTTCAGAAAGTTGCCCATCTATTGACAGGTGCAGCCCGAAGACATCACCCAGAAACAATGTGATTCCTGTTCTTTTGCCATTTTGAAAGTCACCTGTGGATTCAAAGCCATTTTTTTACATCAGTAATATGGCTAAATATTCATAAAAACAGCAATAGGATTTCCTGCTAACAAAAAAAAAAAAAAAAAAATGCCATTTTCTTGATACATTCAACATCAAATACTTTTTGGTACCAATATGTAAGGCAGGCTATACATTTGGAACACACATTATTTATTTATTTATAGACATAGCTATTTGTCTTTTGAATTAATCCTCTCTATGGGACTCACCTAGGAGTGTGAAAGACTGATGGTTGCAGTCCCCTGCCAGAAGATAGCTGCAGTCTCCAGGAAACTCATATATAACCCCATCAAAGGTATGAATATGATGTTGTGCAAAAAGACTACATCTCCCAGTCATTCCTGCCACGCATGCTGGATACACAATACACAAATAGGTGCAAAGTAGATACTGAGAAGTATATGATGCAGGGTTTATCATCGAAAGAAAGAGTTTACAGAAAACACTGACCTGTTAGCTGCAGAAAAACAAAAATATCTTGCAGATATCTCTTAACCTGCACCTAAAAAAAGAACACAAAGTTTTGACTCTCACCATAAATTGCTATTCTCTAATTAATGAGAAAATTCATACACAGCTCCTTGTCGGTCCTACCTCCATCGCTCCAGATGCCACAGAGAAAAAACTGAATATCAGGACAAACACAAAACCCAAGTTTAGATCTTACATAGTCATGATCAATAACTACAATGGTGACCGCGCAAAGATACGTGGCTTCAGTAGAGGTTCTGCATTTTAACAGAGGTCGTACCCCCGCCCAGCTCCAGAGAGGTTTCCTTCAAGGGCACTCCCCCTCACCAGGTTATGTCAGGGAATATCATTCTGTCCACAACTAGATTCCTGCAGACTGCCACCATCAAACACAACTTAGCAGGACAATGCCAGGATGTGCCCCCTGATCGCCAGGCTGAGTGATTAGTCCAAACATAACGCATCTGCGTCGGTGCCAACCCAAACAACTCTGGTGGAAAACACTCTCACCAGAGATATCTCACGCAATAACACTGCCTCTGTGGTGCCTCATGCATGTACTCCTGTCTTTGTTGCACCAGAATCCCACACAGACATATACTGGGAGCGAGTGATGATAAACACTCTCAGGTCAAAACCTTTGAGATTATATGTACTCCAAAAATAAATAAAAAAAACTCTTTGAAATGCACACCAATCAATTTCTTGATCTATGATTGCTAAACTGTTTTATATGTCTACTTATTTTGAAGCACCTTCTCAAAAATGAAGATGCAGTTATACTTTATACATCTTTACATCTTTATAGGAGATATTTGGCTTTAAATTGCATTCTATTTTTATAATATTTTTACCATCATTATTTTACGCTATCGTAGCTTTCTTGTTGGTGTTTCCTTTTCCTATGCTTCCTTCCTAAAACACTTTTGCTGTTTTTAAGGGTCTTGTGTAAAAAACCTGATCTGATTAGGTCTGGTTTAATTTAGTGACTCACTAATGTTGACATAAAGTTCCTGCAATCTCAATATTTGATTGGCTCGAATAATCAAAGGTTGACTGTTTAAAAAACAATAACTAGAAGGATGTAAACATGTTCCCTCATGCTTCTTTAGATGAGAGATGCAGCTTTTACATTTTTAGAAGAAAACTCCACCTTTTAAGCTGATCGGAGTATCTAGGAACTCTCTTTTAATAATCTTTTTTAAATCCTTAAGTTAATCCTTAAATAGATAAGAGTATATATTGATGCATCTAAATACCAAGATTTTAGGTCTAATAAGAAAATGAAACAGATGTCAAGAAAGACAATTTTTTGTATCATGCCTTGGAATTATTTGTGTCACCTTTGATTTGGGGCTGTGGATTTCAAAGTATGATTAAGCTAAGTTAATGTATTCTTAGAAAATATTATTTTGCAAGACAAATTTATGGATTCACTGATCATATGGGAGTTAAATTTTAAAGATTTACTGATGCTGCCAAATGATTAGTTTTAGGATAAATATAGGTTATATATTAAAGTATTGAACACACTTACTGAAATGTTTTAAATATTTTGTAAAAAAGCCTTTGTTGGCAATGACAGTTTCAAGATGCCTCAGTTGCATGCTTTGGTCAGGTGTCATTTTGGCCCATTCTTCCAAACGAACATACTTAAAGTCTTGAAGGTTTGGTGGGCCTCTTCTATGAACTATGAACTTAAGTCACGTTCCATAAATTTTCTATTATATTCAAATCAGGTGATTGGCTGGGCTGTTCTAGTAGCTTTATTTTCTTTCTCTGAAACCAACTGAAAGTTTCCTTGGCTGTGTGTTTGAGGTCCTTGTCTTGTTGAAATTTTCACCTACTTCAATCCTCATCATCCTGGTAGATAGATTTTTTTATCTAGAATTTCTGGACATTTTTCCATTCATCGTTCCTTCAATTATCTGAGGTTTACTAGTACCATATGCCGATAAACAGCCCCATGCCGTGATGTCCCCACCTCCAAACGTCACTGTCGGTATGGTGTTTTTGTGGTGTTGTGCAGTGCCATTTGACATCAAGACATGTGTAATATGGCATCCAAAGAGTTCAATTTTGGTCTCATCTGACGACAACAATCTACCAGAAATTCACAGGCTTGTCTCAATGTTACGCAGCAAACTGAACATGTCATGAAGCGCGGACAGAGGGACCCAGTATTCAAGTACTGACAGTCAGTAGGAAAGTTCAAAACATTTATTAAATAATAAAACAAAAAACTAAAGTGAAGCTGTGGCTCGCGGACACTGCAGGATGGGGAGCGGGGCACTGCCCAATCACAGAACTCTGCAGGAGAAACACAGGTAAGTGACCACAGGTAAGTGATCTGAGTTGGCCACTTACCTGGTTTAACAGTCCAGTCCTAGAATGTCCCAAAGTGCTGCAGTCTCAGAGGATATAATGGAAGCCGATCCTGGTCAGCGATCCAGAACAGACAGGAACAGACAGGGACAGGATCCAGATCAGGCTGGAATAGAAACAGGTGGCAGGATCCAGACTTCCAGGCATCCACAGGCTCCCAGGAGGGTTCAGAGTCTGACAGGGTCCTAAAGCGTGACCTGGTGGTCACGCACAGGAGCAGACAGGATCAGGTGCAGATCAGCAGGCTCAGTGGAAGAGGGTAGCCGAGACAGGACGTGGAACCAGAACTTGGAGGACTTTAAACTGGTCTCCTCCCTGGAGCCAGGCTTACTGAGATAAAAACTGAACCTCCCCACATAATGAGCCAAAAAAAAACAGAGGACTTTGCGGGGGAGGAACAGTGGACAATCAGGAGACGAGACAGACACAAGAACCCTCTTTCCACTAGCCGCCAGGATCCAGGACATGAACCATGAAATAAAAATAACAGACAGGCTAACAGAAAGACAAGTAATGATCTGGCACTGAATGCTCAGGCTGAACTGAATATAACCAAAAGGAAACAGGTGAGAGGAATAAATTATAATTGAGGCAGGGAGGGAAAACAACAGGTGAAAGGAATTACTAATTAAGGGAGAGCAAACAGGCCAGATCATGACAGAACAAGCTTCTACATGCTTTTTCTTTGGCAATGGAGTCTTGCATAGTGAGCGTTTTCTTTGAAACAATTGTACCTGCTAATTCCAGGTGCTTTTGAGGCACTCCACAAGTGGTCTTTGGCTCTTGGACAACTCTTCTGATAATTTTTTTTTTCCACTCCTCTGTCAGGAATTTTGCGAGGACAACCTGTTCAGGGTCGGATTATGGTGAAATTATGTTCTTTCCAGTTTCGGATCACGGCCCCAACAGTTCTGAATCTAACATTTAGATGTTTAGAAATCCTTCTGTAACCAATGCCATCATTAATTGCAACAACAAGGTTTCAAAGGTCTTGAGAAAGCTCTTTACTTTTACCCATCATGAGATTTGTCTTGTGTGATTCCAGAGACATCTTTTTATTGGCCATCATTTGTGGCTGAACCAGCTGATATTGGTTTGCACTGACTAGAAGGCAGGATTGCTTTCTAAATACTGAGAGATTTTAGCTGGTATCTTGACTTTCCATGCTGCACCTCCCTTTCGTCACGTGTTCATTATTTTTTTCCTGTGCCATTTCACAAGATTACACATAACTGTGTAGATCTATTGTTTGATTTCTTTGTCTGTGGATTGCATATTTTTTTCTTACTGACATCTGTTGAAAATGTCATGTCAGTTGCACAGAAAATGGTGGCATTTTCAATACTTATTTTACCCCCTGCTTACATTGTATCTATTTAATAATTGAAACACAAAAAGACTCAATTTTGTGAACAGGAGAAAACAGATGTAGAAAAAAAAGATTCTTTACGTGGTATTCAAATTAAGCCTCTGTAATATTATGTTTATGGTTCAGTATAGATGCTTAATTTCTAATGTGAATCTATGGTTTTACAGTTGTGGACTGCTGACAATGCATAATGGAGACAGCACAGTATAGCCCTCAATGGTTCAAAGAAAATAGCCTGCTGGAGCTCTGTGCTCATTCATGTGCAGCATATTAAATACATGGGCGCGCATTTCTTTTTCTGGGAGAATTACGTCATCGCACTATCCAGACTTTTTTTTTTATTTGGTGTATCATTTTATTTAACTATGGTTTCCAGCTATGCTTTACAGAGGAAAAAAATACATTTCTATTAAATTGTTTTGGGGAAAGTCAAAAATACGTTCAAAGTTTCACAGAATGCTACACTAGAGAGCATTTTCTTTATATTTGCTCCAATGTTATTTTCTTTTTGTCGCCGTGTAGCGGTTTGGGGGCGGACCACTCCAAGTGCGCACTGCACACAGAGACAGACAGCGCCAGCGCGTCGGTGAATATCCGCTCTGCATACAGGCTGTTATTTAGGGGAAGCACTTCTTCATTTGAATTCCCATCTCCTCAGGCATTTGGAGAATTTATAGCCGATAAATCGCAATGGCGGCGCTGTCGGGCGGAGAGCGGTGCATCAAGTATTTGATGTTTGCCTTCAACCTGGTTTTCTGGGTAAGTGTGAGGGGGAGAAAATATTATCCATTTCCACTTGCATCCGGTCGGTTGTTTATGAACGCGCGCGCGGACGTACACGTGCGCATGCTTCTCGTGCGCGCGTGGCGGTGTGTATACAGGTTACTAGATTCTGAATGAAATGATATGGGTGCGCGAATTGTGCCGAGGTCTTGAGCGGGTCTTATCGCTATGACTCGGATGATTCAAAGCACCGAGCGCCTCCACAGAGACACACACACACTCAGACACACCAACGTGTCTTGGGTATTTGTGGATAGGTCTGAGGAATAATCCCCAGTGGCCAAGTGACCCAGTTCCATGGCGGAGAGTTTGCACGCCAAACAGTTTGATAAATTAGACCAAAGAAAGGGGGCGCTTAACATAGGCGATATATTACTCTATAATATATTACCTTGGTTTTAAGATTGTAGGAGTAATGGGTCGTGCGCCACTTATAGGTTATTTGTGTCCCATATGAAGAGTCTGCAGGGTGTGTCTGATGTGAAAGCACATGTGGTAGTAAATAGATGGTTTGCCTTCTTATTATGGTCTCTAAATGTGGCTGCCATGTATAGAGCTGAGAATAGCTTTTCATCATAGGGTAGACAGGGATTTCCCAAGGTGTGTGCATGTGAGCATGCACGCGTGTGATGCATATGTTATTGTGTACTAAATTAAGAAAAACAAAATAATCGAAGCTAAGCACAACTTCTGAAATAAATACAGCAAATGTCAAAATGTATTTACTCTAATCAGCTCAAAATTGGACATTCTCATTTGACCCCCTTACAGGAGGAACTGAAACTGGATATTTTACAAAATCAAGTTTTTCGAAATCTTACTACATTAACCATTTTGAAAAAGTACAAATATGCAGCTTTTTTAGCCTTCCGGAGCCTCTAAAGCCTATTTCACATTCTTTACAATGATAATAGCTTATATTAATGCTAGCACTATCTGGAACAGAGGTGCCACTTGTGACAACAGTTTTCTTAAGATAAGCGGATGCAATATATGAGAGATTGACATGCATTTGGTGTTAGGGTTGCATTCTTTATTCAAGAATACATACTGATTACAATTAGGAGAGATAAAATTGAAGCGATATGGCTACAAATACATTTTCTTCATTTTTGTGAGTGGGAAGATGTTACAGACCACCTAGTATGTGCTTGGATAAACTTTGTCAAATATTTAATTATCAAGTGTTCTGGGTTCAGAATTAATTTAAATGGAGACTTTAATTACTAAATAATTCACCCAAAACTTTTCACAAAAAACAAAACAAAACTACCTTTAAGCCTGTGGTCTTTATTTAGTTCAATTACTTCCAGTTCTATTCCATTTATATATAGCACCAATTCAAAACACGTCATCTCAAGGCACTTTACAGAGACAATATAACCAGATCATACACCGTTTTCTATCTAAGCAAAACAAGCTGATTGCTTCCACTCATTGACTGAACAACAATCCCTCACACCAAGCATGCTTGTAGCGACAGTGGAGAGGAAAACTTCCTTTAACAGGAAGAAACCTCCAGCAGAACCAAGCTCAGTGTGAGCGGCCATCTGCAGAGGTCGACTGGGGTTCAAGGAGACAGAAGCAGACATAGAAAAATAAGCAGAAAAACAAGGTAATTATCAAACTGCTCCACAGGCGGCCCCATCCAGGAAAGGGACAGCCAGACAGACAAGCTTTATCAGCTTATAAATAAACCAACTAGGGAATGTCTAAGAATACCATATTTTTAAAAATGCACCTGAAGAATGTCTTTCTACTTCTTTAGTGACTATTGGCTGCAATGATCATAACATGGTGGCAGTAGGACTGAAGAAAGAAAATCCAAAATCTAGACATGAAACAATATTCCAAAGTTCATATAAGATTTAAAAAAATCATATGCTTTAAAGAGAAGAGAATTAAGTTGGAAAGTTCTAAAAGTGTGGAATCCAAATTAATTTCTGAAGAACTTTATATATATTCTGATGTCAGTAGGTAACAGTGGTTAGATCACAAAACTAAAGATCTGATGAAGCAAAGAGTTGCAAGGAAACTGCTATACTAACAGAATATTAGTTGAGCGGGATAATATATTGTAAAGGATAGAAAATGAACAAAAAAATAAATAAATAGAACCAAAGAAAAAAAAAAGGGATTATATTTGTTGAAATTGACTGTGTAGAAGACAATAAATGAACTCAGGGGTTTAACATCTCAAACTACATTTATGGAGTTGTTTCACTTGACCATAAGAGTTTGCTTTTTATAAATGCTTCATATGTAAAGTTAATAAATAAAATAATGACATATCATATTCATATTATGTCATAAATAATTTAGTAAAAATAATAAAAGATACAGAATGTTTTTTTCATTTTAATAAAGGAAATATACTGTAATAAACAGTAGAAAATATATTGAAAACAAGTAGAAATAAAACACCAGTTATTGACAACCTTTATGGGAAGCCTCAAAAAAATTTTTTGCAAAGGAAATGTGTCTCCCATCTGGTATCTTATAAATATGTGCATTTTAAACTGTCTATATCTATGTCGATGGAAAAGTGGCTATAGATTATTCCATTATGAGAAAAAAAAACTGCAAGGAGTTATCATTGAAACAGAAAGCTACAAACAGTGGTTAGAAAATGGGAAGTGACCCATCTGCCGAATTAATAATTTACCCTTTCCAAATCTCAACTACTGCAAAGTGGTCTGTTCAAATACAGAAATGGTCAGTATTGTGCAAAATGTGCAAATAAACAGAATAGAGCAGCTCACATTATCCTTGGTTGCGATTTCAGAGGAAATGTAATCAACATGCACAAAACTCTCTGATGGTTATTGGGAAGAGCAATGTAAACATTTACACTTATGGACCGTGACATAAAATAAGCATGCCTTGAATCATATGAGACATTTCATGTGATTTCTATATTAACAGAACTTGTAAAATGTACCAATATTACATATTCAAAACATATCATTTTCTGCAGCAGCAAGTTATTGCTCCTTAAAATTACCTAAAAGAAAAAAAAAACACATTGGTGAAAAACTGACTGAAAATTGATGATAATCCAAAGAAAGCTAACTCAAATCCACAAAATGATACAGTAAACACCTTCTCCCAATTTCTAATTAATGATGAATTAAACGTATGATCAAGAAACTTTTTAAATGGATGCATACAACATAAAGTATGCTCTGATCTTGTTAGGGTCTCTGGTGTTTTGCTGTTTTTCTGGTGTGAGTGAGCATCCTGTTAGTGAGAGGATCTTTGCTGGTGGCTGTGTTAGTGCACACCTGAGAACATTTCTCAATCATGATGACTAGCGTGTATATAACTAAGCAAAGGATCATCTCTCCTCTTCGATGATCACCTCTGATGATAGTCAGAGGATCTCAGTTTCTGTCATGTTGGTTTGAAGTTTTTTGACTCAAATCCATTTTATTTACAAAAAGCAAGAAGAATCTGGGAGTGGAGAACTGCAGGGAGTCAGTTGAACTTTCTGGCTGGTTTGAGGGGATTAAGCTGACTAATCTCGCTTCAGTGTTCAGTTGTAGTCAAACAACTCTTTCCTGATCAGTCTGCTTTCTCACCTCTGACCAACCAGAAAGTTCAACTGACTTCAGGATTCTTGTTGTTTTTTGTAAATAAAATGTTAAAACTCACTGGTTCTCCTTCTGATTCTTCATGTGGGTAAAAAAAAAAAAAAATACAAACCAACATGACATATTTAAAGAATCTGTGGAAAAAAAAAAAAAATCTTTGACATCTGTCAGGAAAGCGTTTCAATCATTCTGAGGGTTTGGAACACAAGTAAACCTCCATGATAGCCAACATCCACAAATTAAGAAAACATGGGGTTGTTGTAAACCTTTGAAGGAGTGGCCAGTTTACCAAAATTATTCTGAGAGTGCCCAACTCATTAGGAGGCCATAACACCTAAATTCTCACAGCCCTCAGTTTCTTCTCTTAAGTTTACTGTTCATCATTTAGAAATATGAGGAGGCTGGTTAAAAATAGCAGCAGTGGGAGAGGTCCAAGATAAAATCTTTAGCAAAACTACCTCACATTTTTATTTAAAAAAAAAACACAAAAAAAACCCAGAAAAAAACAGCCAACGCTCCAAAAACTTTCGGTTTGGCTGAAATGAAACAAAACTGGAAGGAAGTTTAGGCCAAGGTTCCTCCACAATGATATACTGTATGAAGGGCTGTTGGTAGTGCTGCATGGGGTTAGGATATAATTACCTTTTCACATGTGTTCTAACAGGTTTGAAAAGCTTTTATACTATAATAAAGAGAATCAAAAAACTCTTTGCATTATCTTCTATCTTAGTCTTAAAATTTGTTTGACCTTTGGTAACATGTATAGCTGACAGAAGAGCAGAAGAGAAGAACATGTTTGAAAGTTATACTTTTTTCACAGCACTGAATCTTTTGGCACTTTATTTCAAGCAAATTTTGTTACAAATATAACGAAAAGGAGCAGAAAGCTCAATTTTGGGGGGTCTGTCTCCTAGTGGGGGGCCCTAAGCGGCTGCTATGTTTGATTATATCTACAACTGGCTTAAGTGTCGTAGCATAACAATCATGTTTCCAAAACCTAGATCATAGTTGCCTTCCATGTAGTTGATGGAGCAGTGAATATGCTGCCGAGAATGCATGTTGGAAAATACTCAGAAAATAATAACATGCCTGAACAGGAACCCTCTGAGCAGCCCTCTGGACTGTGTGACAAGTTTATTTATTGTTTTTTTAGGTAACACAATGGAAACACTTAAAAACGTAAAGGGAGGGAAAACAGAGTTGGAATTCCTTTTGACTTAATGGTGTAAAGGTTAGTTTCTGCAGCTACGAGTTCTTGCCACTCCTAACTGTATAATCAGGTGACTGAAGGCGTGGTGTCCCAAACATTTCTGTAGTTCAACACCACAACACACTCTGCTTCCTCTTGGGCAGAAGCTACACGCTCAGAACGGCAGACTTGGGCACAGTGATTCAGCATGGCTCTTCCTGGGGGGATCAAGTGTTTAAAATATGTTATTTTTATCTTCAACATTTTGTTCATGGTAGGTGTGCTTTATTTTTCTATTCTGTAAAAGGTTGAGAATGATGAGGAAAAGCTGTTTTAAATGCATGCTAAATGTGTACCACCCGAGGGTAAGTGATTTTACTGGATTAAAGGGAGACCAAAATGAACCTGAGAAACAAAGGTAGGATGACTATGAGGTCAAAGTGGGGAAACCTCAATGAGTTTTATTTTCCTAACTGAAAAAAAGCAAGAGGTCACACACAGGCCATTTTCCAAAAGATAAAGTTTACTAATTTGTGTGTGTTTATAATGTGTATAACTGTGTGTTCATCATAGAATGGTAAATATTAATTAATTCAAGACCAATGCAAGACGTAAAACCCCCGCTAAGTGCCTCCTGATGCATATCTACTGTTGTTGTTTTGTTTAACATTATATACAGCTGTTGAATTAAAGGACTCTTCTGGGATTAAAGGCATTGATTGCATTAGAAATTTATGAGGATTGGTCCATCATGGGTCTTAAGTGTTTACCACAAAGGATTTTAACATTTACCACAACTGAAGAGACGTGCTTCAAGTCAGAATAGGGGTTAAACAAGTACAAGGAAAACATTAAGCAGGGCATGTCAGGGCAGATTCAAGAGGAGCTGCTTAAACCTGTTGGAGCCTGTTGTTAACAGCACTTTGATGACATTTAAGGTATGCACGAAAATGCTAAAAAAGTGAAAGTTGAGGAAAGCATGCAGTGTTGATTTAGTGCTAATTGTTGCATTGTTTATACTGATGTACATAATGTTTTATAGCTTACAGGCACTGCTGTATTGGGAATAGGCCTGTGGCTGAAACTGGACTCAAAAACCAAGGGCCTGTTTGAAGGACCAGATTCTCCCGTTGTCTTTTACACAGGTAAGACACGCTCAGAAGATGTCAGGCATTATCATTTAAAGTTTGAATTCTGTGTGCTGATTCATGTGTTATTGTTTATTGTATTTTTATGTAGGTGTTTATATCCTGATTGGAGCTGGTGTGCTTATGATGGTAGTGGGCTTCCTGGGATGTTGTGGAGCAATCCAGGAATCACCATGGATGCTTGGAGTGGTTTGTAACCCTTACTGTTCTTAATCAAACTGCCCCTAAAGCTTAAATTGACATTTAGAGAGCTGAGTAGTTTTCAAGTTGTGTGTTACTTGTGTGACTGGATTTGTTTATAATTTGCATAAGACCAGTTTATAGCAACAGCAGCTATAAAACGCTATCTGTCATGCAGGGATAAGTTGATGAGGAACTTATTACTCATAATAAAGAAAACTGATCACATTTAATTTGATTAAAACCTTTAGGGTTATAACAAAAAAATAGTATGTTATTAATTTCAATAAAAACAGAAACAAAAGAAGTAAAAACATTTCTACCCTCCTACTGATGAAGAAACTTTGGCTTTCAAAACAGTGTTTTTCATATTAGCAGGTACTGATTTTCATAGACATTTGTGTCCTGTGAAGTTTTATATATTCTTTTTTCTCTGAAACGTTTTTTTGTATACATAGCTTTTGGAATCCCTAGTTCAGTAATAAGATGTCTGCTTTCATTATTGTTTACTAAATGGTCTCAAGGCCATAAGAGAGTCTCGATTTGTGCTTGACCACCCCCATGCCATAATCTGCTTGCTCTAAATATCCCTGGAGGAGGGGCAAATGGAAACTGGGTTTGGCTTCACTCCACTGACCTTGCATTCCGCACATGCGTACTTAACACTGGCACACAAGCATGTATGGTTCCAAAATTCTCAGCTGAGTTGAATTTTATATTTCTCTGTGCAGTTCTTTTTCTTCCTGCTGATCATATTTGCCATCGAGGTAGGAGCTGGAATCTGGGGATTTTCTAAGCAGAACGAGGTAAAGTAATTACTATGTTCTCAATATAGACATCCTGACTTTTGAGAATAAAAGAAAAAGGAAACAGTTCAAATGGAGGTTCCTCTCTGTATATCAGAATATCATAGAACTTCTGATTCACATTTTTCAAAAAGCTAAACGTACACATTATATAGATTAGATATACAGTACATGCAGGGACATATTAAAATATTTATTTTTGCTAAGTTATTGATTATTCCTTACAGCTATGGAAAAATCCAAGTTTACTTTCCAAGGAAATTAAAGTATAATGTAAGCAACACAGAATGATTTTTAATGCAGAAATGTGTATATGGCCCACTCAACAGGTAGACTGCTGACATACTGATATACTTGTATATGCTGTTATACTTGTCAAGCAGTCAGTGCCACCCTTAACAAGGGGTTTGACCAAAAAAAATGCTTGCTAAAAAAAGCTGGCTGCTGTATCCATGTGTATTTTTTATTGATTTTAACCATAGATCTAAAAGGAAATGTGGAAAGTACAACCATGTAACACATACACATACAAGCATACCTAGTGGGGGGCCCTAAGTGGCTGTTATGTTTGATTTTACCTACACATACAAGCATACCTAAGTACTTCTTTTCAACATTTTGCTTGGTGTTGCCATCTCATATTAACAATAAGCTGAGTGGAAGTTTTTTTTGAAAAACAAACCAATTCCAATTCCACTGCTGAAGTTATGCTACGTTCACATCGGACGCAGCAAAAGCAGCAAAATCGCGTCTGCTGCTTCATTTTTGCTGCTTGTACCAGTTGGTCCTGACGCGCGGCTGAAGCAGCTTTGCTGCTCTGGCTGCGCGGTGCAAAAGTGTGTCTGACGCGCGTTGGGTGGAGCTTCACTATCCTTTCTCTGCCTTGCAGCTATATTTGCTGTGATCAGTGGGAATAAAGTAGTTTTAATATATTTTTAAGTGAGAAAATAGACCGGAAAACTTAATCAGTGCAGTCAGTTCATTCAGATTATCATCCCACCTTCCAATATTATTTCTGTCGGAGCCACTCAGACCCCAACATACCGGCAGTGCGCCGACAGTAGGAATCCCTTTAACAGCGGCCTCTGGCCGGGTCGCCTCTTCGCGGTTCACCGCGGTGGCAGGTAAGTGTTTTTCATCTAAATAATCCGATTTGCAGGCACCAGGATAATAAAAGCGAACATATTCTGCCGGCAGATTTCTGCATTTTAAGTTAATTTATGCATCAATAAACAGTTTCAGAGGAGTGATCAAAGCGCTCTGTGTCACCAGCGATGTGTCTGTCTCACGGCCAGCTCCCAGATCAGCTTCTCTGATTGGTTGACGCGGCGAGCAGCAAAAGTTCAATTTTTCCATCTCGGGCAGCAGCGTCAGATGCTTAAACGCGCCCAATGCGCTGCTTCAGCTGCTCAAAACGCGCTGCGGGACCTTTTGCTGCGCCTTGACGCGCGTCAACCATTGACTTTGCATGTAAACTCGCTGCTTCTGCTGCGCCTGCTGCGTCTGGTGTGAACGTAGCATCAGTGCTTCAAAGGTGCCAACTCAAACTTCAGACAGTGTAAGAACTGTCTTGTTAGGACAAAGGAGAAAAAGGATTGAGCTGTTCCTAACTTGTCCAAATTCTAATTTCAAATGAAAGCAAATTTTCCATTTTGCTCGGAAATCAAGAATCCATAAATTGAAGTTTTTTTTACATCCAGTATGAAGTTTCAATAGTTGATGAGGACTTGGGGAGGATTCAGTTGGGGTTAGTCCACTGTGCTTTATCAAGTTTAGTCAATGACATGTAGGAAACATAAGAGCACTGCTATATGCCAATCTATTTTTCTAAGGCATGATGACTGTCATTTGGAAATGACATGTTTTTTCTTCACCATGGTTGTGATTGGGTTGCAGGTGGTGGATAACATTGTTGGATTCTATAGAACGACATACGATAACTACAAGAAAACAAGTGATGAACCCCTCAAAAAGACTCTGCTTTTGATCCATGAAGGGGTGAGACATCTTTGACATAACTGCTGCTTTCTGAATATCAAATCCATTATGTATTATTTGGAGAATTTTGATAGCAACTAAATGTTTTACTAAATTAAGTTGGTGTATACTATAAGTCTTTTCCGTATTTGATAAGTGTGCAGCTTAATCTGAAAGGTGTTTTGCACAACATTGCAAAGATAAGATACTGCTGCAACAAAAGCCAATACAAGCTTATAAATTGTTCCAGCATATCCCTAGCTTGGCTTTACTGAGAACGTTTCAGAGACTCTTAGATCTAATGTTTAGAGTATTTCTTTAAAAACTGCAGACTTGTTATTTTATATTAAAGTGTTGTCTGTTTCCAGCTGTACTGCTGTGGCCCAAATGGTATGATCACAGAAACCGACCAAGAAATTTGTCCTCGAGCAGATAAGCTTGACCAGTTCATTATAAAGGTACAACCATGACCCCGTTTTTTTTTTTCTTGAATCAGAATCATGTAATGTGTGTATGCATTCAGAAATTCATTAGTACATTCAGCTTCCATGCTTGGAGATCATGTGAAGAGCATGCACTGCTGCTACCTTCTTTTTACTTTCCATTGTTAATGTTTTGTTTGATTGTAATGTTGTCACATGTTTCTTTTTGGTTTAAATTTATACTTATGTAACATTGATTATCATTGTGCCATGTTTATCATGTAAATATAGGAAGGAAACATGTTGGTTATAAAAACGGCCCTAAAGTATTTGCAGAATATATAAGCATCAGCCTTGAAAAACTTGTATTGGTCCATCACTAGTTACAGGTGTGACCTTTTAGATGTGTGTTATAAGAGTTAAAGCTATGTCTCCAGGGTAACCTCTTTTTAATGCTGTTTGCATGCTCTATGTTTATCTGTTTTTGAACATGGTATAAAGACTTAATTTCACTGATCTTTTGCAGGGCTGCCCTAAAGCCATTGAAGACGTGCTTGATTCTAAGTTGCACATTATTGGAGGAGTTGGAATCACCATTGCAGTTGTTACGGTGAGTGTATCTTTAGCAAAAAATCCCTGAATATTCAGATTCCATCCATTTGTTTGGGAAGGGTATAGCCTTAAACTCATGGCCTAGGAGACCCTATGCTGTGGCCTTATGTCTTTCTGTAACTTAACAGCTTTCTGTAACTTAACAGCTACATGTTTAATTAATTTCACTAGTATGGGATATAAAAGAGGCCTTCATAGTTGTGTATAATTTACAGATGTGTGCAAAAGTACTAATCCTGTTTGAACCTTTTGTACATTGTGTTATGTTGCAGCCAAAAAATGTAAAGAATCTCCTTAAGGTTGTATAACCTGCAGCATACGGATAGGAAGTACAAAAGAAATGATACTTTTTATCATAATTCCAAGAAACCACGCACGCGATGAAAGAGGAGAAGTTAAAACATAACTGGGATATAAAACAATGAACTTCAACTTCTCAGAGAAAACTGTTCTATCCATTTTTAGAAATAGAAAGAACATGGCATAAATTAAAAATACATGGCCACTCACCTCAGCTGACAGACTCGGCAAGAAGAGGATCACGCTGAAAAAAAAACAGCCAATGACCTAACTTATAGAACACATTGTCAAAATAAGTGAAGTATGTGCTCTCCAAAACAGACCTTATAGAAAAAGAAAGCCATAAGAAGACCCTTTCCATCTTTTAATAGTCATGTAGGAGACACAGCAAACATATGGGAAAAAAAGTGCTCTGGTCGATGCAAAATACTGTGTAAAAAAGTAACATGGATCCTTGCTTTTTAAACATCAAGTCCACTGTGAAAACTGGTTGGCAGCTTAAGAATGTTGGGAGATTTTCTTCAACAAGAAACAGAATGATGGGGATAACGAAGGAGTGAAAATGGTGGTCTGTCCTCCTGCTATAGGAAGTGCTTCAAGTTGAGGAATTCAAGTATCTTGGGGTCTTTTTCATGAGTGATGGAAGAAGGAAAGCATGAGTACAGTAATCAAGTAAATGTACTTTGCTGCTTTCCAACACTGATAGTGACTGAAAAATCAATGTGGTGCAGTGTGGCTAGGCTCTTCCTTGGAGATAGTGGGGAAAGCTTGAATATCTGAAACTGTAGAGCTTTTGCTCCTCCATATTGAGAGGAGCCAGTTAAGGTGGTTCAGGTCGAGCAGAGCTGTGAAGGCGGAGCTGTGAGGGCGCACCGGAGCTGCGAGAGTGGAATTGTGAGAGCGGACTAGGAGAGCGGAGCTGGGAGGGTGAAGCTGGGAGGATGGAGCTGTGAGAGCACAGCTGTGATGGCGGAGCTGTGAATGAAGAGCTGTGAGGGCAGAACTATGGCTATGTTCACACTGCAGCCTGAAGTGACCCAAATCCGATTTTTTTGCCCATATGCGACCTGTATCTGATCTTTTCAAGGCAGTCTGAACAACACAGATCAGATTTGTTCCAATGCGACCCAGGTCACTTGGCTATGTGCTCCAGAATCCGATAAGAATCTGATCATTTCAAATGTGACCTGTGTCTGAACGGCCAGGTCGCATTCATCCGACCTGAACGCCATTAATACCCGACAGAAGTCACCAATCTGGGTCTTGCAATGAAGAAGCGGCCATGGCGTACAATGATGCATAGAGCAGGATTTATGTTTAACCATCTTGAAAAGATTGTGTTTTTATGGTTGGGAAAGATCGCTAGATGTGCTCCGGCACTACCATCCATGTTTACTTCTGTAAACACAGAGCACGCTGGCCTGTGACGTCATTGCGTCCTCTACTGTGCATTCAGCACACTTGTGTTGTATGACTGCAGTTCACAGAGGAGATCACATACAAGTCGCATATATTTGGAAATGTGAACTGCAACGCAAAAAAAATTGGATTTCACAAAAAAATCTGAATTGAGCATCAAGACCTGAAAGTGTGAACGTAGCCTATGAGAGCGGAGCTGTGAGAGCAGAGCTAGGAGTGCTGAACTGTGAGAGTTGAACCGTTAGGCCTGAGCTGTGAGAGCAGCTGAGAAAAGACTCAGAGGAAAGCCCAGTTCACCCTGGAGGGACTTTGTCCCTCAGATGGTCTAAGAACACCATGGGTTTCACCCAAAAGAGCTGAAAAAAGGCTTCCCTACACTAATTGCTGCCCATGCAAGCCAACCCCAGAACAATTGGTAGTCAGTGGGTAGATCATTTAAATTGTTTTGAAAAAAATGTATCTCAAGATTCCTAAGGCACCTATCTACCATTGGTAATATAAGCTTTGTCTCTCTCCATCAGGTGTTCGAGTTGATCTTCAGCATGCTTCTGTGCTGTGCCATCAGGAAGTCTCGGGAGGTGGTGTGACCCTGCTAGAAGTTTTTGTTATTGTTGCATGATGTCGTTTCCAGAATAAACCGACTCTCCACTGCCAACAAAAAGAAATAACAGCTTGTTTAAGGCGGGTGCTAACCTCAGCTAGAACGGGTTAAAATAATTTGGACTGTAGACACCATGAAGGTTTGATGCACTGTATTTTAGCCCATCTGGTTTATTTATGTAAAGGGTTTTAAGAATTATTCTCCCAAAAAGCCTAACATGTAAACAAAAAAAAGCTTCACACAAACCTTTGGGTTAATGTTTCTAATGTTTACTGACCATTCCAACATAGTAATCATAAAGTGCTATATTAAAGCAGAGAATTTTACCTAAAGAAATTATTAGATCAATGGAAATTCTAAAATGTGATAAATTAAATTAAAAATATATTAAATTATGGTCACTAACAAGAAATGTTGCATGTTTCTGGGCTTTTTATGTATTTTAAATCCCTTAAATTATCTTTGTTTTACTTATTTTTACCCAAATAATATAAGAGCTAACAAGATGCCAGAAGATATTACCTGATAAGGAGTTTTTGTTCTAACCCAGCTTTACTTAATCTCTGCAGTGCATTTTGCTCCTGAGATAGATGTAACGTCGTCACTAAGCCCATGTATAGAATGGGTGCCATCTGCTTCAGTGGAAGTGTACTGTAGTACTGAAATGTTTCAATCTGTGGTTATTTGACTAAAATCCACATTCGTGAGTTTCTAACCAAACAGCATGTCGGTGTGTATACTATACTGATATTGATTACAATCATTTTGGATCTCCTACTAATAGAAATGGATAACACCACCACTTCAGTGCAACACAGCAGTAACTAATGATGGCTAAAAGCCAAATGAAGCTACATGATGTAGTTTTGGGGTTACAGTAGTGTTTCAGTTCTATTTGTTTTTGTTGTCATTTCCCTTCGTTTGAAATGCCTTTTTTCAAATTTTATATGTTTTATTTTTCTATTTCTACGATCTGTGATGTTTTTTTTTGTGTGTGAATTGCACATGCAGTTTAAGTATTTTGCGTTGTCATTTTGATTTGACAGAACTATTTCATTTCTACACTATGCACTATGTCAAATACAAAAACATTAAAGTGTTAAGTTGAACTTGAAGATTTTTGTGATCTGTCCTGGACTCACATACACACATTTGGCACAATTTGAGAGGTTTTACTTTGTTTTATTCTGTTTGTATACTAATAAGTATTTTACACTCGTTTTGTTTTTCTATTTTATAATTTTATTGTATTTTATGATTGTGTACAGCACTTTGGTCCTGTCCGGTGCATAAAGTGCTTCATAAATAAAGTTGGTATGGTATTTTCAACATGGAGACCAGCTTTGAAGATTTTAATCTTATCTTGGCCCTTTCATAGGTTGCACCTAACCAGCTTTCAAACTTTCATGTAAGAGGAAATACTTTTCCAGAGAGAACATTCCATAGTCCTAAATACTTTGGTCTTCACAGTAATGCTTTTATTAAATATTACCATCTACTGTTAATTTTATGCAAGCATTTTAAGGGTGTATATGCTTTAACCATGTGATCTGCAATCAAAAGAAACAAAAAATATGGAAGGAAGTAGGACAAAAGGAAGGGAATGAAAAGGAACAAAAGGGGGAAAGGTATAGAAAACAATAGAGAAAATGATTTAGGGCATAAGAATTCAAAGTTAGAAGGACACAAAGAGACAAGGAAAGAAAGAAGGACAGACAGAAAGGTGGTTGGACACAACTCAAAGAAACGAAGGAGAAAAATATGAAAAGGATGGACACAACAAAATGAGGAAGGACACAAGCCAAAAAATGGCGGAAAGGAATGAAAGGAACAAAAAAGATAAGATGAGTACGAGGATGTGAGGAATGACAGACCCGTAAAGGGACTGACAGAATGAAGCAAGAAGAAAAACAGGAACACAAAGAACGATGGACATTTTTGAAACAGTGCTCTAAAACTAAAATCATCATATGCTGTTTTCCTGTAACTTTTGTTTCTGTCCCTTTTCCTGTTTGCCCAAAACAGAATCTGAAAAACTTGCAGGACACCCTGATTGGTATTTTTCCAGACATGAAAAATACAGACAACAGAAATGTTGCAGCTAAATAATTTAATATTCGACTGAGTGAACGTGTTGATGTGCACTGCTAATAGGTTAGAAAGGACCGAGCTGTGCTAATAAAGCCAACAGCAACACTTTCAGTTTGCTTACTTGGGTGCAGAAAAGCAAAACATCCACGCCCAATCTGTTCCCACTTTGATTTTGGGGACAATCAACTGACTCATGAGGATCATAAACAAAGAAAAGAGCTGCCTTTGATTCTAAGACACTTTGTCTTAATTAAGTTATGGAAAATGTGGCCCGAAAACGAAGGATACAGACCTAAAGGTAAACAGAGGGCTGCATAATAGATTGGGAGCCTATTTAATAACCACATGACTCACAGTTTCTACCAAAAACAGGGGTGAAATAAATGAAGCCTTCCTTTAATTGCAGCACAAGGAAGTAGACAATGATTTGGTTGTTGAAAGTTGGGTGCTGCCAAACCCTACTGAACAGATAAGGTTGATTGATGTTAGCATTTGAAAGGTTGTGTTTTTTTACGGTGTTACGGCGGTCATTTTCTTTAATGCGCACCACTGTGCTGCCCAGAGGAATACAGTAGGAAAACAAAGATTAGAAAGAGGCATTTTGGAAAAATAAATAAAAGATGACGCAGATAAACATCAGCATTTATCTGTTCCCAAGAGTAAATTGTTTCACAGGATTATAGAACTATGACAACCATTTGCTCTAGGTTTCCTATTTTTGTCACTTTTCAACAAACAAATATCATTGTCAGATAAAGAAAAAGTCAGAATAAGTAACAAAAAATTGGGGTTTCGGATGAATTATGTTATTAAGGAAAGATTGCAAACCAACCTGGCCCCTGTGATGAAAGCTTTCTTCTTTTTCTTAACTTAATTTAAGTGGAATTTAACACCAACACCAAGGCCTGGTTCTGCCAGACCTGTAGAACCAAGAAATCTGTAGAAAGATTGTGAAGTTTTTGTTGTGGTTTTAAATCTGCGTTATCAAGGACGGCCATTGTTAGTGTCTTGCAACTTAAGATAAAATGTGTGCTGTTTTAAAAACCCAAACAACCGGTTTTAACTGTATCAACCATGAATTATGCTCTCTGGAAGACAACTGTCCAGGAGCAATTTGTCCAGCCATTAGTTTGTGACCTAAACATCCAATTTTGGTTTTCAAGGGGCCTAATCAAACTCCTGACTGAAATCCAGTTTATGATACAGTCACAAGAACCTAAATGGGCTTCTCATCCCATTGTGGCTGTACAGAAATAAATAAAAGCAGTTTCCAAAAGAGAAGATTTATTCTCAGTTATAACAAACAACAGATGATGTTACCATGTTTTGTACAACCAGGGATTAGCAGGAAATTAGTTTATATCTATTATGGTTATCTTTAATATTATAATCATCGAACTGTAAAGCAACTGATTGTGACAAAAGAAAAAAAGGAACAGTGAAATACAGCAGAATTTATTACTTTTACAGCAAAAATTGTGTCTAAAAACAAGGAAGAAAAACTAAGTGTCAGAGCAAAGGTATTTAAAACAAGTCAACTTATGTATCCACACTAAGATAATGTCATTGGACAAGATTTCATGAATTAACATTAAATATTTCAGTGTACAGCTCGACACTTAAAACAAAGTGTTGAAACAAAGTAAATTATCTACCAATTCTGTATCTATTTTGTTGTTTAAATTTTGGTAAGAACTAAATAAATTTCAGCGTGTCGTTGCAGCACTACAATATGAACTTTCATTTATTTTTCTGGCCAAACTTTGCTTTAGTGAATTTATCACCCATTAAGGCTACAAAAAATACTTTTTTTAATTTAATTTAAATGTGCTATGTATATCAAAAGCATTATAGTCTGAAAACACTGTATTAAAACATAAAGAAAAACAGATAAAAAAGACGGACTATCATCTATGATGTTTAAAGTCTATTTCTGGAGTGAAAATGTTCAAGTTTCCTCCTAGAGCAACGCCTCTTCTTCGTCTTCTGTACTCTCTGAACAGGTGCTCAGGAGTTTAAAGGATTTTCTGTGTAAAGTGGTGTGTATCCGTAGCTCCTTGTTCACTCGGAGGAGACTTGTGAGACACTGCAGCACAGCCAGAACCAGATGATA
>NW_015151702.1:188157-201901 GCF_000732505.1 Cyprinodon variegatus
TTCAAGGCCTGAGTCCAAAAGTTTCAATGCCATGTTACCCTTTTCACAAGAGTGTAGGCTTAGTTTACCATCTTCAGGAGGACCTTCAGTCTGTCTGAGGCTTGCACTGAGGGTGTGGGATTGTTTTGGAATTAAAGCCATGACCCTGGTTTGTTCCTGCAGGAAACGTTTTAGATTGTGAGAGTAAATCAGCCGAGGCACACTCAACAGTGCTTCTGCCAAGAGCTGGGCAACTGGAACAACTACACTTGTGTTAACAGAAACCGAGCAACTGCGGTCATATTGATGAAGGGCATGGTTCAGCAGAAACTCAAACGTCCCACCTGCAGATATTACAAAACCTGGCTCTATCACACACTTCTGACTGGGATGCACACTGCACAATGTGTATGCAGTTCCAGCACTTATAGCGTCTGAATGTAAAGATGTGCAACTATTGGATGGAAAGGTTCTCTGACAACCTGTGGTGTTAGTCTCGCGTCTGGGCGGCCATGCTGTCAGTAGCATTCGAAACACATCTTGAAATGCACATGCATACTGATCCGTTTGCCCCTCCCCTGGAGCACAAATCACCAGGCTGCAAGGTTTGACGTTGAGCCTTTCTTCAGAGTCCTGGAAGTCCAAATGAACATATCTGTTAAAAATAAAATGATATATTTTAATTAGAATGTTGAAATAATTAATTACAATGTCTTGAAAAATTATTCCAGTACACTGTTGGAATACATTTCTTTAGCAGGGTGAGGGAAACAGGTCAGAGCTGACTGGAAGATGGATAGAGTAAAATACAATGCAAGGCTAAAAGAAGTTAGGAGACTAAAATCACTTGGGACTGCAGTGTAAAAAACTAGAAATACAAATTCCATTGGCAGATCCTCTTATTTACCTAATTATGGATAAATACAGTTATTTTCAGAAATTTGTACATCCATTTACTTTGTTTTTGCAGTGTGGGATAGAGGTTCGACTTCCTGTAGCATAATGACACTAATAAGGTGCCCAGAACTGCAAAGAAGTGTCAAAAATCAAAGCTTATTCATCAGGGTTTAAATTGGCATAAAGTTCAGTTTGAACTGAAATCAAGAGTATGTGTAAAAACCATCTCTCCAGAACCCTTCCATCCAGTCTGACTGGGCAGTGCAAAGCTGATAGAAACAGACCAGGAAAGCTTTAACTGCTAAAAAAAAAAAAGTGGTTCAAAAAAGTGTTGATTTTCAAAACAATTTAGATAAATTAACAAAATAAATAAGTAAAAATATACACCACATAACTATTATTTCCATTTTAAAATCAAAGGGGGTGTTTCATTGATCTATCACCCAAAATCTTAACCATACATTTAAAGAATAGTTGTGTCACCAAAGTTTGAATGTCAGAGAATGTTGTATTTTTATGTGGAATTGGGGACTTTAGAGTTATAACCTCTGCACCTACCTTTGGGCTCCAAGCTGTAAAGGTTTACAGAAAGTCAGGGTTGCAATGTGCTCTGGTTGAATCCCCAAGCAGTCTGAGACAGGTGTTACCCCACTGAGCTGGGCAAAAAGAGACAGTTCCTCTTCACTGACACACTCCACAATGCACATCCCTGACTGTGTTGCTAAAGCCAGGGCAGCAGGGGACTGTTTCAGCGCACACAAAAGGACAGAGACGCCAAAACTCTGCAGAGAAGCAATTATGCTCTTCAGTGACCCCTCTGTCCAGGAACTAAAGTGCACAATGCTGCTGTCCTTTGTCACCATGTCTCCACAGCCCAGTTCAAGCACTTCACCTGCAGCGAGGACTTTTGGCTGCAGGTATCCAGTGAAAACCACAGCTTTGAAAAGTTGCTTTTTCACTGGAGGGCAAGGTGTAGCAAAGTCTCTGTGAATCACCTGCCCCTCTATCAAATGGGAGGAGCCAACTGGGAAGCCTGATACTTGGGTATGTAGCGCTGGGAAATTGTTGTTTAAAAACTGAATGGAGAATGAATGACGGGGATCTTTTACCCTCCAGTGACTGAGCATTTCACACGTGAGGTCCCTGAAAAAGTCACAATACACACTACCGAGGCGTGTATGAAAAAATGATAAAAGAAGGGTTTGAAAACTCCTATTATGTTGCGATTTCTCTGTAACTTCCTCTAATGAAATATGGAATCCATGTGGCAACACATTGACTGCAATGAGTGCTTCCAACTCAGTCAACACGAATTCCAGCAGTCTGTCAGCCAAGTGTCTGGCAGTGGCAGCTTCTGCCATTTCTGTGGAGGTATAAGAATGAGATGTATGGGCTCCCTTAGTGGCTGCAGCCTGAATCAAACGCAGCAGGGATGCAAGGATTAGAACAAAGGTTTTAGATCCATCACCGGTTGCTGTGCTGTGTTTCCAGACGCAATCCACCACCATCCTGGTAAGGCAAGAACAAACAGTGTTGCAGCAGAATTGACTGGAAGAAAAAGTGCAAAATATAAAAACTACTTTTTTTTCCCCCTAACCTGGCCAGTGGATGCTCCAGATGTAGAGCAGTGAGGATGCGTTTTCCGCTGCGGCTCAACAGCAACTGTCCTGTGTCACGGGTGAACAGCACCTGTCCTCCTTCAGGACCAAAACTGCGAAGGATGACGGACTCTAGGGCACACACTGACTGTAGGACATGTTTCAGGTGGAGGTCCCCCGACTCCGGCATCTTAAAATCCTGGGGGGAAGAAAATGCAAATAAAAAGAGGGAAATATTTTATATTTTTAAACCAGACATTTGTAAACTTACACAGTAAATGAAAAGGAAAATGCATTAAAATCACCAAAACATTTAAGTTTCGCCTTAGAGCAGACCCTTTAGATACAGCTCAGCATGTAGGGATTTCATCCAGAGACGCTGAAAGTGTACCGCGCTGGATACAGCCCAGATGAAAACAAAGCAGATATAAAGTGAGTTGGGCTGAGGATGGTTTGTAGGACATGATTTAATTAGAGGAACTGGGTCTTCCTCCCAGACATTTGATCTGCTGCCAACTTAGAAAGGAAACTCGCGGGCATTACTCTGGATGGAGTTGAATATCACCTTAATGAGACAAATTAGGATGAATAAGCAGATATTATTCATGGCAGTGGAGACTTAAGATGTTAAGAAAGACAATGTAATAATGAAAAAAAAGTTCAAAACTGCATTAAAGTTTTCTTTTTTCTAACTAGCTTTTCCTGTAGCCTTTTTTTATTTGATACAGAATAAAAATGCAAATCAAGAAATACACAATAAGAGCCTATTATATAATATAATATAACTGAACTATGTTATAAAAACACAAAAACCTCCACGAGTTTTCTTTTAATTTCCCTTTTGGGATTTAAAAAGATCCATATAAGCCCACCAAACACTATAACATGGTTACAGAAGAGGGAGGAGACCACAGGAAAAGTCATTGTTACATTTAAGGGCCATTTAAAGAGACCAGGAAACAGAACATAGATGTCTTTGAACTGTAGGAGGAGCTGGTTTTCCAGGAGAATCTGGACCAGAAGCATCTAAAAAAACTTCAATCAGAGCTCAAAGCCAGCAGCTGCAAAGCAACCAGTAATGATTACTCCTCCATACAGATCTGCTGATAGAGAGCTGTACTGTATTATGAGTGCAAATTAATGAAAACACAGCCAAGCTTAGCCCTACTATACACTGAATTATTAGTGAATTCTTGTTATACAGAATGTGGATCAGAGTAATATAGAGTTCTATAACATTCATATATCAAAAAAGAAAATATATTTTTTAAAATACATACATTTTGTCCCATTAGAGGCCTCAGAAGAAAGGTCAAACTCAAGTTATGATTACTGACGTTCACAATCACGGTTTTGACTGAAGAAAAATGTTGCTTTACATGAATTAAAAAAAAAAATATATATATATATATATATATATATATATATATATATATATATATATATATATATATATATATATATATATATATATATATAATATATAATATAATTATAATATAATTTTTTTCCCTTTCTTTCTTCTTTCTTTTTTGCCCCAACCTGCAAAAACCGTGTAGTTTTGTTATTTTGGTTTAATAAACAAAACAAAACATACAACAAATTATTTATTTTAATTGTTAATAAAGTCACGTTGAAGAACAACGAGGTGAATGTTTAAAAAGTGCCTTTTGCCTCCATCGATAAGGGAATCAATTTGCATTTTAGTTTGCCTTGAACATTATAACTCCGACATTAGCAACTAGTCAAACCGTTACACTAAATGCATCGGCTTAAAAAAAGACACAAATGAACTTGTATAATAGAAATTATAGGAAAAAGGGCCGAAACTTAATGTAAAAATCAGAAAATTAAACAAATGGATGACAAACTCACGCTCCAGTCCAAAAGGAAGTCCTCTGCTGTTGCCTGGAAACAGGACTTCCTCTTTGGTTCATAAAGTCGATCTGAGATTCAATGGTTGCCCTCTAGCGACTGAATAAAGAAAGTGCGTGACTTTGGTAAGTATTTTTTCCCCGTGCATCTTCTTAAATAGCTACTTCATAATCAGATCACTACTACAAACTCAGTAAAGACGTGTAGCAAAACTAGATTAACAAATTAATGATATATATGCAGCACATCCTTTGTTTCTGTGTTTTTTAGAAAATTGAACGACCATTGCTTTTTATATTCCCAAAAAAAAAAAGTTAAAAAAACAGTCCACTGGACTTTGTTTCAAAGTTTGAAGACGTTTTGCTTCCCAACCAAAAAGCTTTTTCAATTTAAAATGTGAGGAGTAGCGTTGAGTTTGAGGTTCCTTTTATATTATTATTATTATTATTATTATGACACAGTTTGCCGTGCTCTATAGTGGTCAAATTTAATTTTGGGTCTTCATTATTTCAGGGTGTATACTACTTTGCAAATATGGTCATACTCTTTGAACTTGTTTACCATTTAAATAAAACATTTTAATCTATTAAGACTGATCTTAAAGGGAGCATACATTTTTGGTGGAAGGAAAATCATACATGTTTTTTCTTTTAAGTTTTATAATGTATGAAATAAAGAACATGCATTTGTTTTAATTATCTTTAAATTAATTAACTTTACTCTGATTAAAGCCCAGTAAAACCAGTTGACTTCAATCTAACCAAGGTTGAGCTACTTTTCAAAGAAGAATGAAGAAAATATTCTCAGTTAGACCTGCAAAGCTGATTGTGAAGTATCCTGAAAGCCGAAAAGATGATATTGCAGTAAAAGGTGACTATTGTCTCACATGTCTGTCCAAACTTTGAGCTTTTTTGTTTTAAACACTGCAGAAAAATGTATATCATTTTCCTTCCGTTTGACATTATGTGGTAGTTTGTTTTTACTCTATTATATAAATCACTAAATTATTGTGATTTATATAATAGAGTAAATTTCCTGTGCTATATTTCCTGTGAATTTCCTGTGCTATATCTCAAAATTTGCTTTCACCAAACAGTGTTTTTCTCTCCTTACTGAGAGTTTAAAAAGTACTATTGTGTTTTTCTCCAAAACTAATCTATAAAGATTGTTGTAAAAGAAGATACAGATAGCGTGTGGTTTTCTATCCTCTATTGTTCCATGTGTTGTGTCTTTCTCAGCCCACCCCTGACCTATCCCCCCCTCTTTGTATCATTCTTCTTTACAGTAACATTGAAATGTCAAGGTGAACTAGAGAGAGCAGGAACCCGATCCCTTTGTTATCGCAGGAACCAAATCCTAAGCTTCTAAATCAGGCTACATCAACTATACAGAGACCATATGAGACATTTCTGCAGCTTCTGTCAGATGCACACTTTAACACACACACATGCACACACACCATATAGGGAGCTGTCCACTATGAATGTAAATGCCCTCTATTGCTGAATTCTCAGTATGCTAACGAGGTTTTAAAAAGCCATGTCACTACACTAATAAATATGCATCAGAGGCCTGGTGAGGGTGACCTGTAGGGATGGGACAAGAGGTCTCAAGAGGTGAGGCATCAGGAATGAAGACTACAGCTTTCACGATACCTGATTGGATAGGAAAAGAACACATTCATCCCAATAGAAAAGGCGCTATGTCTCACGACCACACACACCCCCTCACACATAAGTAAGCACTCATCCTCAACTCCATCCTGCCCCACCCTCCCTGTTGTTGCCTCATGAACCAGCTTCACACACCTGCTCTGCTTTGCTTGATGTCTGAAGAGTGGTGAGATGTAAAAATACAAGGCAGCGAACTGATCCACACATCAAGCTCTTTCCTTCTTCCTTCATCCTCATTCCAACTCCTCAAATTTTAAAGAAATAAAACTGCATTTGGAACATTTTTTGAACAGGTATGTCTTTATTCTTTCTTTTGAATTTTAAAATTATAAATCTTTTTTTTTTTTAATCATTTCTACATATCTTGAAAAACTTATTTTCTAAGAACGCTCATAGATGAAGCTTAAAGACTGTATTCATCAGATCTCTTTTATCAAATTATATTAATAAAACTGACAAGTAACAAATATAAAACATGTATCAACTTAGCTCTAACCCTAAAATCTTAAGATAAAGTCAGAAATATATAGTAACTATGAAGAAATGCTGTTTCATATGTAGAAAATGTTTTATTTTTCACCACAATCACTTAGGTACAGTTACATAATAGATGTAAAAAGGATTTATCAAATGAACTATTTAATTGCTTGCAGATAATAAGATAATATGTAATTTAGCAGCAACGTCTTCTCCATTATTTGTGTTATAGGTATAAGCAGCATTTACTGTCCATCATTATGATTTAAAGCTCTAAAAGAACTAAAAAGTGAGAAATAAAGTGAGATCAGTGTCTGCACGGAGGTGCTGATTCAGCCTCAGATACTCAATACCTGTGATTTCTGCAGAATCGGAAATAACGGCCCCTAACATTTCCTGCGCTCGGTCGTCAGATTTTGGCACCATTTAATGCGCTGGCGTAACCTTGGCACACGATTCTGACCTCTGGCAGCTGAGTGTAGAACAGCGGAGATCCACACGTGGTGCCTCACACCCCTCCACCCCCAGTCCCTCATCCATACCCCCTTAACTGCATTTCAGCAGCTTTGGCAAAGACAGCAGCTTTCATATCCTGTGTTCAAGTGTTTTTTTGCGATGCCAGCAGAAACAGGAGAAGTTATTTGACACTGATGTACATACTCCATTTCTAAGCACTGTATTGCATCAAATATTTGATCAACAGACTATAAGGGAACTTCATGCTGTCTACTCTAAAGGGCTCTTCAAATTACATTAAACAAAAGTGCACACTTCACGAGATTTAAAGCTGTGACAGTTTCTGCTTCGTTTGAAGGGTGAAGTTGGAAAATTTTGCTGAACCCTTTTTTTCTTTCTTTTTTTCTGACAGCTAAATCCCTGATCTGTCACTCTGATCGGTAATGAACCGCCGAGGTGAAGCAAGTTCCTCATTCAGCCAGACTAACATCCCAAATGCAACAAGTATGCCAGGCCAAAACCAAACTGGAAGACACAGAGCCAACAGGTTCATGAATGAACTGCGGAGCATCCACAGTGAGTTGGACAGAAAATGGATTTCCATTGTTACTCACTCATCATTTCAAAACTATGATTATATGTCTGTGCCTATTGAGAAAGAAAATGTAGATTGATGATAGTAGTGAGTGTAGTGTATTTTCTCTGCCCTTTCTAAAAACATCCTTATGCAGAAAACATTTCTATTAAGATCTTAATCCATGCTAGAAGCTTAAATGATCCCAATTTTTCCTGTAACTTTGCTGCACCTGTAACTGGCATTTTAAATCGTTAGACAGACATTGCATCAAAAACAATTCTGATTTGATTAAAGTTGAGACCAGGGCCTGAGGGGCTTCTGAGGTATGATTGTTTAACATATCTGCACAACGAGATTTCACTCAAAATCTGGGTAATTAAAACATCTCACCTGATGTGCCTCTTCATTTATTTTTTATTTATTTGCAAAACAACAATTTTAATGAATGTCTTGATGTTATAGTTTAAAGATGGACACATTGGACCAGTTAAGATCGGCCAATTATAGTATTTAATATATGTTTTCCAAACACATCAGGAATGCTTTGAGTATTTCAATCAACTACAAGCAGATAAAGTGGTGTCATGAGACGGTGTCAGGGAATAATGAATATGAGCAGCTTTGTTGTCTTTGACAGCATTTTCTACAATGAAAAGCTTGAGGGAAGCTGGGGGAGTCTGAGAGTATGAAGATAAATACTGAAATCTCCTGTACTTATATACGTGACCTTCAAGCCTGGAGCTGCACAGCATGGGAAAATATTATGCCACCAAAATCAATATAGACACTTGAGACTAGGAGTACCTTGGAGACCCATTATCAATTAATAGTGTTTACTGCGTTATCCATAAAGGCCATCTGTGTTAGAAGAATACAAAGCCATTTATAACTGCTGAAATGTTCCGATGTTCTTTGGATGCAAAAATATATGGGAAAAATGTCCTATGGTCTGAGAGTCTACATTTGAGTCTACCTTTAAAGCAGGATCTTAAATATTACCTCAATTAGGTACATTCGAAACAAATTGCACTATTAGCACCAACTTTGTTGTAAAATTTCACAAATGAAAACATAGAAAATCAGAAATATGTGCTCCTTATCAAACTTGACAAAAACAGATTTGCACTCACTTCCTGAACAGTTGTAAGACTCGTTTCACATGCATTATCCTCTCGTCACCCATGATCGAGTTGTGTGAAAAATCCTTCTTACATCCGTAACTAAATCTAACAATGATATGAAAAATGTCATCCTTTTTTTCAAGTGCATTTATTCAGTGAATGGAACAATTACAATTCCCGTAATCCATATAGCTTAATCCTTTTTAATCCGCACTTTATTTCTTAAAATTGATCTGTGTGTTCAGGATCATTACATTCCTTTTTTTATTGAGCTATAGACTTATGTAAATAGAGATGGTAGATTTCCCTAAGCATTCTTCATAATGGAAAAAAGTTGTCAAGTGGGGCTCAACTGTATAACACAGAAAATGGACTAGGAAAGTAGGAAATATGTTAATGTCATGAAATTATCAATTTTTCAAAAACATGTGGAGAAATTTTCAAAATAATAAACTGGAACCAATGCAAAAGCGATGTTATTCTCTCCCATGTTTTCTATCCTTGTGGTGTGATAGAACCGTCCTGGGCTGCAGCTGCTCTCTGCATCATCAGTTTGTGCATGGTGCTGTCATGCGCTTTTTGCATCTGGAAAAAGTGCTTGATAAAAAAGGACAAGGACAAAGAAAAAGACAAGAAAAAGGGGAAAGAGAAAAGCAAGGGAGGCTCTGACACTGAAATGGATGGGGGTTACCTTGAGGTGAGCTACCAACCATATGCACATGCACAGCAGAACACGTTCACGGACATAGTCACCTCCTGCAGATAGATTGTTCTCATAATATATCACAATCCTGATATCTGGGTCACCCAGGATGAGTAAAACTGTCAGTGCATTCTGAGACTAATGGACATACTGCTTTTCGCACATGTTAAATTAAAGATAAGGTGAGGTAATAAAAGTTGTTTTTAAACAGATGTCTGCCTCATCTGAACAACCAGCTTCTAATGTTATAGGTTACGGCACAAAGGAAGCATCAACCCTTGTTAAAGGGGGGTCCTTTTTTTAAAGG
This sequence comes from Cyprinodon variegatus, assembly GCF_000732505.1. Taxonomy (NCBI): domain Eukaryota; kingdom Metazoa; phylum Chordata; class Actinopteri; order Cyprinodontiformes; family Cyprinodontidae; genus Cyprinodon; species Cyprinodon variegatus. Next base: position 197,821 of record NW_015151702.1, read on the forward strand.
TGTGTAAGCATTTGCATGTCTGTCTGCAGCCCACACAAGATGAAGCAGAGAAAGAAACCAAGCTTTCAAAACATGAGCTCAAAGAGGATGAGAAGCTCGGCCGACTTCACTTCACATTAGACTACAACTTCACAGAAAATATGGTGAGCTCATGCAGCCGCTCAGTATGTTTCAGCTGCCAACTGTATATGAGCCATGTCTTCATTTTCTGTTGCTGTCCTCCGTGCTCACCTTCTAGCTGATGGTTGGCATCCTGCAGGCGTCAGAACTTCCTGCGATGGATGTGGGAGGTAGCTCTGATCCTTATGTTAAAGTCTACCTGCTCCCAGACAAGAAGAAAAAATATGAAACCAAAGTCCACAGGAAGACGCTGGAACCAAACTTCAATGAAAGCTTCACATTTAAGGTAAGCAGCAGAATGAGGAGCATCCAAAACGATTTGACTCCTAAACACAGTATAAAGATACTCAACTAATTCAATTGACATAGCATCTATGTAAATTTGCTTTGTTTTGGAAAATCTTTCTTTAGAAAATAATTTTTTGTCCCCATGTACTCCTTGACTACTTTCCAGAATAAAGTCAGCTTGTCACTTTTTGTTCTTAGACATTTATCTATTAAAGGGACCCTCATTTGAAAAAAATCATACCTTTTATGTACTTAGATGATCTTTCTCAAACCTACAACAACTAGCAAATATTTAAACCATTTTAGTGCAATGAAAAAGATAAACCTAAGGGAAAGGAGTAAATCCTTTTTTTTTTTTTTGCAGCACTGTAACCTTCTGCTTGGTTTTGTTCTCTCCTACAGGTGCCATACACAGACTTGGGCGGTAAGACACTAGTAATGACCGTGTACGACTTTGACCGGTTCTCAAAGCATGATGCAATCGGGGGAATAAAGATACCGATGAGCAGTGTGGACTTCAGCCAGTCTCTGCAGGAGTGGAGAGATCTGCAGAAGGCAGAGAAGGAGGAGGTGGGAGAATAAATTGAAAAAAAAAAAAAAAAAATTCTACATATTTAAAAGCCTCCTTTTTTTCAAAAGTATTTTAAGTTAGTAAATAGTCTCAGAATAACAGTGTCCGTTACTTGAAATCAACCAATATTATATCATTTTAAATAATTTCGTATCTGGTAACTGGGAAGCAGCTCACTGTGCCCATTCAACATTGTTAGCCATCATTAGAAATCCTTCCAACATGGTCTTAATGTTTGTGTATCAGAGCGAGCGGCTTGGAGACATCTGTTTGTCCTTGAGGTTTGTACCGACTGCAGGGAAGCTGACAGTGGTTGTCTTGGAGGCCAAGAATCTGAAAAAAATGGATGTGGGCGGATTATCAGGTGAGAAAACACTACAGAGTTGATTTAAACTTTCCATTTCAGAGTTCCATACTTTTCCCGATTTGGTTATGGTGATATTTTTATGCCAGCTCATTATGAAATTATTGACTTCTTTATCATTATTCACATACTTATAACACAATTCTAAACCTAACTTCCATCCATTTTACAGTGTTCACAGTGTTGCATTGCTGTTATTTGGCATCTAGGCAAAGCTAAGACATATACAATCTATAATATTTAGGAAAAAAATAGAAGGAACTGTAATCTACTGATCCTTTCAAAAGCAGTTTAAAATTTATGATTCTGTATTTAGCTTTAAAATGATTTTCAAAAACAGAAACTTCAGCGCTTTTGGTGGACCAGCAGGCCAGGAAGAAATAGAATTACTTTTTATTTAATCAATATGGGCTTATATGCTGTTAAGTAAAAAAAAAAATCCATAAGGTTAACAAAAAATTGAGTTATGATATGATGAAACAAAAATGAATTTCATTATATTAAGTAATTTTCTTTGCTCAGAAATCGAAATTTCTATATTTTACAATAAAAAAATGGAATAACAAAAAAAAAAAATATAAAAACTTTTTAGCCTAATTATCCGTTCCTTTTTCCACGTTAAAAGTGTACGGTAAGATGGGTCACCTCAGTTCATTTGGACTTCAAATAAAGAATCACTACAACTAAAGTTGCTTTTCATTGATAGAGTTACAGCACTGGTGCCAAGATTTTTGGTCCGCTGCTTTAACATAAAACACCTCTGTTCTCTTTCAGACCCATACGTGAAGATCCACTTAATGCAGAATGGCAAAAGACTGAAGAAAAAGAAAACTACTATTAAGAAAAACACTTTAAACCCTTACTACAATGAGTCATTCAGCTTTGAAGTGCCATCTGAACAGATAGAGGTACAACAAACAGAAGCTTGGGTATGCATGCACATGATTATGACTCCCTGTAAATCTTGTTTTCTGTGTGTTTTCTTTACAGAAGGTGCAATTAGCTGTTACAGTGCTTGATTATGATAAGATTGGGAAAAATGATGCCATTGGGAAGTTGCTGCTGGGCGGCAACAGCACTGGGACTGAGCTACGCCACTGGTCAGACATGCTGGCCAACCCACGACGCCCAATAGCCCAGTGGCACAGCCTTAAATCAGAAGAAGAAGTCAAGTCATTAATTTCCAACAAGAAATAACCTGTGTATAGGAAGATCAAATAATTAATTCAGGCCTATCTACTAACCTTACTTTTCCTAAATTTTGCTATACAAATGTTATATAAACCATATAAATATTTTCATGAACAGTTTGTCAAAATACTTGAGGCTGCAGGCTTTCCAATAAGTTACTCATTTATTTATGCTTCATCCTAAACATTAATTTGAAGACACACTGCAATGTAAAGTGCAATAAAAAAAGATGATATATTATGTCACATTTGTTATATTTACGCTTTTCTTATAAAGAAAATTCACCAGTAGGGGGAGACAAATCAAAGTACTCCATCCACTTTGTAACAAGTTCTATAAGGTGAAGGAAAACAGTCTGTAATTTACTGAAATGATTAGCTACATATTATATACATATATTTTTTATATCAGCCGGCTACTTAAGAGGGTTTTAAACATTCACACCGCCTATCCAAGGTAATACTATTCTGAAGTATTTTGATTAGTTATAAGATGATTTTTTTGTATTTTAGGAGCAATATAAATAATTAATTTAGATTAGATCATATTTTTTTCTGTTAAAAATCAAAATCAAAGGGTCACATGTTCTTTTAAAGACAATCCTACTAAAGCCCTCTTAGAGACAAACCTCTTAAGAATTAACTTACCTTTGAAAAAAAAAAAAAAATTAATTAGTAACCATTTTCTTTCTACTCATCAAAATGACGTGTGTGTGTGTGGGGTGGGGGGGATACAATGTAAGGCTGGTGTGTGTAAAGAGCTGGTAGAGCTTGATTTCATGGCGGGACTAACAGGGTCAGCATAATCAAGTTAGAACCAATTACACAACTATGGATCTGATGCATAAAAACTTGTGCTTTTCTCTTTAAAAAAAAAAAAAAACTCATTCAGTTGTCGGTTGTGTAATTGTTAAAATTTTAATGATGTAAACAGTTTTATGTTTTTTGTTGTTTTTTGAGGGCCAGCGTCCCGCGCCGTCATTGGTCCAGTCTGTTTTAGACCAGAGAGTTGTGAGCCGTCAGCCTTTACCAGGCTGACTTATGGCCTGTGTAAGTCAGTCTGGTTGGCCAGGCTACATTTATGGCCCCACACTAAAGACACAATACTTGATAAAATGTATAATTATTATATGTAATAGCATGGAAGCCATAACTTGGTGAGTTCCTTAGAGCAACTGCATTTTTCTTTTGATGTTTCATTTTACTAATGATAGAACATTTAAATTGTTCCATTTTTAGGCTCTGATATATTCAGACAGGCTCCAGTTTTTATCTGCCAATTCTTAGGTGTACATGGGTGCAAGTGGCTTCCTGCTTCACTCAATCTTTTAAACAATTAAATATTGCCCTGCTTCTTTCGTTTATTTCTTTCATTATTTTGTTTGTGCTTTCATGAAAAAACAATGACATATCTTTGGTCTAGTACCACCACAGCATGCTGCATTGATTCAGTGGTCTTATGCTTCAATCCATGCAGAAGGAGCTCTACCCCAAATGGCCATGTTTGGGGACCATACACTAAGAAAGTACATGGGAATATTACTGGGG
>NW_015151703.1:0-14868 GCF_000732505.1 Cyprinodon variegatus
AAAAAAAAAAATACTTTTCTAAATATGTGTAAGCCACCAAATGAATCTGTTTTCACTTTAAAATCTAAGAAAAACATGCAATTAATTCAAACTGTAGATGGGCAATTTATCAAATACATATAATTGCATTTAGAGTTTTCAAAATACTAAAATGTCTCACTTTTCGATAGCATGGGAGTAAAATTTGCCAAATAATTAAAAGGCATGAAACCATTTATTAACATGAAAAGGTCGCTTGTGCTTTTCAATCTAAACATGAAATGCACTCAAATAAAACACAATTTCACAATATTTTTAAGTTATTTGAGTTATTTTATTTCTTTTAATGTGCAAATAATAAAGAAATTGAAAATTAACGATTGCAAAAATATGCAAACAGTATCAATAGCATGCCAAATTACAGTGTTTGATTGCCTAACTGCATATCAATGTGCAATACCTCCTTTGCAAAGGACCGCTTTAATAAAATATATGCAAGACCATCACATTACAATTTTTAGTGCAAGCAAATAATCTATATGTTTAAGCCTGAGTGAAGCAGACTGAACAACAAAGAAGTCTTCTCTTTTGGTCCCAAACAAAATACAATCCCACCTAGCTGGATTTCCCCCTCTGCGCTTCGCTTACTGTACAAATATTTACATCTTCCAGCAAGTGCAGACAGTAGCTAAATGTTATTTATGCCCTTAAGTAGAAGCATGAAAAATGGCAACTCTATATGCTGTGGTGTTGTATAATCACGACTCTGTTAGAGTTCTTGTGCATGCACACTGAGCATGTTTTTATGCATCACATTCCACTGGAGTTCAGATTCATTCCTACGGCCAGTGGCTTGATGGTACGCTGGGATCATCTATGAAATATGCATGGCATGAGCCAACCTGAGACAGCAAAGGAGAGGAAGGAAAAGCTCCCCTCTGAGGTCAGATGGGGCGTTAGAGGAAGACCTATCAGAAAGAATTACAGTCCAACTTGGCAAAGCTCTGCACCCTGAGGTATCATAGCAAACCGGCTCTACGGTAACAAGGCCTCCATTCCTGTTGTTTACCTCTGTGACTGAGCCAGTCGCTGCTCATTAGAGCCTTCTCAAAGCAGATGCCCAGTAACGGTGTGAGCACGCTCGCTCTGCTCTCCAACATGTGTCGTTTAAGGTGTGAGAGATGAGCGGTTTGTGTACAGACGTGTTTGTGGGGAGTGATACACAGATAATGATGCTCTGCCCATAAACACGCCTGCAGATGTACTCAAATTATAACAATGCTTCAAGATAGCAATTGGTTGTGTTTCTTGTCCAAGGTCAACAGCTTTGACAACTTTCTGAGAGGGAGGAGGATAACTCTGCTACTAGGACCCGGGGCCAAACACTTAGACAGGCCTGTTATTGGTGCAATGAAAGCAAGAGGGATGAGAAAGGGAATCAGAGACAAGACAGTGGGAAGCAGAAATTATTTGAAGAAAAAAAAGACTGGATGAAAGAAAAAGATCTCTTGAGAATAACTATTGAGTGCCCAGCAGAAGTATTTCTAGCCCGTTATGCCTTGTAAACTGGTACGTATTTACTAGGATTTTTTGTGACAGGGTAAAGAAGCACATGGTATTTAACTGGAAGGAGTGAGTTGCCATTGAAAGGAGGAATTAAATGAATTCTTGAGTATATTCTTATTGCAGCAAGACGTTTTTTTTACTATTAAAGCTCCAAGTGTCTTTTTAGCATCCCACTATCAGCTTTGCCCTCTTTTCTAGTTTCTGATTAAATCTTCATCCAACAGATTAAATTCTTTCCAACCAGTTGTAAAACTTTCTCTTCTCAACAAAAAAAAGCACATTTAACACCTCTAAGAATTTCTGATTAACATTCAATTGGCATTTTACACTCTAGGTCTCATTTTGTCTCAACAATTTTGGCACCAACGTTGTTTCATTGCAGGTCACTTTATGTCACATATCCCTCCAACCCCCAGCAAAGCTCCATTCACAGCTCAAATTTCTTCAGCTGTCATCTGCAAACAGAAGGTACTCTTTCATAATCTTTTTTTTTTTTTTTATCCTTGTAATCCTCTCAGAATGCTTGACTAACTGTTGGAGCGGGCCTGCCTGCTAACGCCATAATTAGGGGTGTATAATTATTATGTTGGAAGGCAGAACAGGAAGCGGCATCTACATGGGATATCTGTGAGGCCGATGCGTCACTCATTCATAGGTCAGCATTCAGTTGAATAAGGGCTACTTTTATTCAAAGAGGTGATTTGTTGCCATGGCAAAGGGTCTCTGCAACAGTAAAACACTGTGTGAACGTTGTTACCTTGAGAGGAAATGGGAGGATTTGACTGACAGAGCCATATGTGTGTTCTTATACTGTAAACATTAACGCAGCCTGAGTAATCTTAACCAGCTGTTCAGAAGGATCTGATTTTATCAGCTGTGTGTGACAGAAATCCTCATGTAGAGCTGAGGGAATGCAGGGAGTAAAAACCATCATCAAGATCTATAAAGTCTGATAGGAGGCGGAAAGGTGGAGCTGCAATGGTTGATTCTGCTTGTAAAATTAAGGTTAAGAACATTTGCTGCGTGTCCAAAGCAAAGAAGATGCCCTCATGTGTAAACAGGGATGCACTTTCAGATTTGAACCTAAAAAAGCATCTGATTGCTCACATTATTTCAGTTTTGGCCAGCATCCTGTCAGAGACGCACGCAAAGTTTTGCCTGGAGGAACAACTAATGTGGTTCTGACAGAAAGGAGCCGGTGACCGAACAGAACAAAAGGGTTGAGGACGGGGGCTAAAACCTCTATTAGAGAAAACAGAGGGGGGGATCATTTCTACCCCCAGGAATAGCCCACCCACCAATGAAGGGGAGATGAATTAACTCTCACTCCTCGGTGGGGGATGGGCAGCGCTTCAGGTCCAGATACAGTGCAGGCGGAGCACCCCCACCTCTCCTTACAACCTACATTCACTGCCATGCACGCAAACTTGCATACGCATCAGTGAATGCTCATGAAGGAGAAAAGCAAAGGGGGACAAACATTAAAGCTGTACAGGGTTTCATCGTCCGATTAATGCATGTTGTGTAAATATGGCACACTCTGTCAAAACATGGTTGGATCCTCCCACAGAGATGATGGCAACTTGTAGCATAAAGACATGACTCGCTTAAAAGGGATTCCTGTATTTTACTACATTCTTTCAAATTTATCTTTTCCTGGAACACCCAGAACAATTTTTTAAAAAACAAATATTTTAATTTATTGGGAATTTTTCCAGTAATATGGGGGAAAAAATCTTCTTCCCTTTCATATATGTGTAAGAGCAAAAAGAAAAGGCCTGATAACCGTCATCAATAACAAGTTTTAATAAAGCTTGTTAAAGGATATTGCTGAAAAGAATCTGCAGAAAAAAAAAAAATCTAGATATTTTTAACCGAATGCCACTGAATGCTTCTATAAACCTTGACAATTACAAAAAAAAACTATTAGTGAACACCATTTTCTTTACAAACCAAAAAAAGCAGTACTTTTATAAATTTAGCACCGATTCTTCACATTAATTTTGCACACGTCTAATCAAAGCATTTTTATAATAGGGCCCTGATTAAATTTTAACTTCTTATTCATGGTATGAATAGTGATGGGATGTAAGCTGGGTTGAAAAGCCAATTTCTTCAAATCACTTCATCTTAATTTAACATGCCCTCATTTCAGAATGATGGTCAGGCTTTGCATATAATATTTGCTGATATAACAAATATAAATTTGCTCTTTTTTTTCACCTTTTAAAATTACATTGAGAGTTAAAGAGAAACTGGAACGGCCAATATAGCTTCCCGTCTGCGTGATCTCAACCTCTCTGCTCGCTGCATTCAAACAGCTGAAAATGTTGCTGATCAATTTTCTCATTGTCATGTTTATGAAACAATGGAATGTATAATTTCTGTCAGTTTTGTCCATAAACACAAAACCAATTAGAACAGCATGGAAATGATCAACAAGTCATATAAAAACAAAGAGCAAACCCGCTGAAGTTAGCATAACATTTCAGCTATTTCCTAAGCGTGACATCACTGTGAGCTGGAGAAAAACCGCTCTTTACTTTGTGGAAACAGACGTATCTTAAAATTAAATATCTTAAGCTAAAGTATACTTTTCCTATTCTATTAAATGTAAGCATATTAAAGGTGTCCTGCAGAAAGTCCAGTTAAAACTAAGATCTCTTGTCAAAAAACTACATTTTGTCCCACTTAACTCACGTTTGGAAGTGTGTTAAGTGGGACAAAAATCAGGAAGTTGATGTAAAACATCTAAAAGTGATAAACTAGAGAGCTTTTACACATATAGGAAACATTTATTGTTACTCTAAAGTTGGATAAAACTATATGAAAAAAAACTAACTATAAAGAAACACTTCTCATCTTGAACGCCTCTGATTAGGGGACAAAATGACAATTAAGAGATATCTATTATTTAAACCCTGAAATCAGCAGGGTGTGCATTTAATTTTTTTTTAAATAATATATCAAATATCTTTTCATAATCTCATTAGAGATCAAACATCAACTGTATATCCTGAGGGTGTTAAATTTGTGCTGTAAAAATATCCTAATGATTCATTGTGGATAAATTGCATGCAGAGATTTTGATAGTGTTTTTTTTTTTTAAGCTACAAAACATTTGGGCAAAGTTTCATCTCTAAGAAAGAAAAAAAAAGAAACAATTTATGTTATTTAAAGTTCAAGAGATTTTCTGCATTTGACAGGTCACACATTTTTAAGAACTGTGAAATGGTCATCACAATATTGCTGTTTAGAACATACCACTCACAAAGGACAAGGGGTGAGTATTGGCATGGGTGTTGCAAACGATTCGGGTCACAATGCGCTATTATCACTATATTGCAATATCACTATTAGTGTTGCGCCGATGCCATTTTTTGGCCCCGATACAGATACCTGATACCTGGCTGTGCAGTATCGGCCAATACCGATACCATAATAATATAAAATAATTGCCATCATGGCTTTGTCAAGCTGCTGCCTACCTTTGTGAAGCAGGAAAAATTCTAATACAAAGTGAATCCAGTAAAACTTTTTATTGCCTACCTGGAATGTGTGACAATAGTTGAATAAACTTATGGCTCTCAAAATGGTATCGTGCCCTATTTGTTGGTACTCGCCAATACCGATACCACCATTTTAGGGCAGTATCAGGGCCCCATCCGATACTGGTATCGGTATCGGATGCAACACTAATCACTATATTGCCATATTTTTTCCAGCTATCAAATTAAATGTATAAATAAAAAAAACAAGTTCTGTATATATTCAGAAGATATTGATCATTTAGATATTTTAGTATCCATGTTGATTGGGGGTTGAATCAGTCCACATCTTCCACAGTGTTTGCCTAAACTAGAGATATGGCATCGTGCCGCACAGCAAAAGGGCTCCACAGCGCTATCTGCCAGAGTGGTGGTGGAGATTTAACCCATTTTCCCTCATTGTTTTTAGGTAAAAATGTTTTTGTTTTTTGTTTTTTTAATCAATACTAGGAACTAAAAGATCGATATTATTTTGGGCAGCTGAAATTCCTGATGTATCCGCAAGCAAATGTTTATTTATAACTTTAATTTTTCCAGGTAAGAAATCCGTTGTGATTTTGAAATCTGTTTCAGAAGGATGTCCTGGCCAAGATGTTCAAGTTGCAAACAAGTCATTACATGTACAGGGATACAGCACTGTAAATCATTACTTTGGCTTCATGTGACTTAATCTTCATTAGACAGAATGCTAAAGCTTACTTAGCGGTGGCGACATAGTGATGATTAAAAAGGAAGAGAAGAGAGAAAGTGTCAGAATCAATATTCTTGTCATAATTTCCAGCAACAGCATTGCAGTTCTTTTTTTCTGCCATCCTACAGGCCTTCAGAGAAAGCATATTTAACAAAGTGGGGTTAAGAGTTTTCCTAGTGGTTTTTAACCGTTATGACACTTTGATCTTCTAAACTTTAGCATGTAGCAAAATAAACAGCTGATTTTATATAAACTAAATAAAAACCTTTTATTAAAAAAAAAAAGACTTCTTTTAAACATGTGGGAATAATGTTAAACAACCTTACAGACAAATGCAGTTTATTCTGAAGAAGAACTGGCACTTCCTGTCTAACTTGTTCCTTTAAGGTTTTAATCACTGGCAGTGAGTCAGTTGACATTTATTGACACAATGGATGATCTGCAGGTCTGACATGGCTGCAGCCATCTTCAAATTCAAAACCTGACACTCCTCTCTGGTCTCTTTGAGTAAAACTAAGCATTTAAAGATGGTCTTCAAAAAGAACAAAAGAAAAGAAAAAAAAATCTTTCAGTTCGTCTCCAGTATGCGAAGAGAGGGAGGTCTGGACTCGCATCTGTTTCTTTAATCAGTCTTTGAACAAGTATCATCACTGCAAAGGAAAACCTCCTGAAACCATCTGAATGTAACCAAAGAGGAGAACACGTTCCAGATGGAGACATTTTTCATCCTGTTTTCATTTTTTTATCCCCTTTTGCTGCCATCTCTACAAAGATTCAAACAAACAAAAGGCTTTTCAGCACCAACTGGTACCCGAAGGCTCTGTGTTATTTATCCCACAGAGAGCCTGGTTCAATTCCCCTGGCATCTTCTGAAACAAGGAGAGCCACTCATGTTCAGTTATGAGGTTAAACTAAATTAAGAGGCTGCTGTGTCTCCTGTCTAAAACGGGACAAAAAGTTTACAAAGCAGCAGAGTGAAAGAGCCTGAGCAGAAAGGGGCAGTAATGAACCAAATCTAAATAATTATATAGCCAGGAGGTAAGTTGCACTCGCCAGTGAGTTCTCGACAAAAGGCTTTTGAAAGTATATGGGAAAAGACAGTGTTACACAACAGGGAGGAAAACACAAGCAACGAGAAACACATGGTTGGTGGCGCATGTATCTAGTTTCCAGTAGAGAAAAGGAGCCAGAAAGAAAAAAAAGCAACAAGGTGGAAACATTCCTCCAACTCATAAAATCCGTCATCTAATATGCTGGCTTTTGTTCAGTTTTTTTTTTTTAAACCAGACACTAAAGGCTGACCTGGGTGCCATTAAATACGTTACAGAAATGTCCATATCTTATGTTTTTTTTTTTTTTTTTTTTTTACATTTTGTCACATTAAAACTATGCATTTCGTACGAGATGCAGAGGAAATGGAAAATGTGTGGAAGTAAATGCTCAGATGAGATGAGATCAACATTTTGATTTCTGGCCATCGTGGAGAAAGCCATTTGTGGTTAACAGAAAAAAACAAACAAACACAAAAACAGCTAAAGCCCGGCGTACACTGTTCGATTTTCAGGGCGATTTTCCAGTCTTGCGAGAATCTTTCGTTCGGGCCGACTTTCAGCCTGATCGTGCGTCGTGTAGTGTACAGGGTGTACAGCGGCGATCAGCCTCTCCCGACCACTTCCCCATCAGGAATCATGAGGTCAGGAGAAAATTAAACATGTTATATTTTTTCCAAACATGTAAATCAAAAAACATGAAAATCAAACGTTTAATTTTCTCCCGACCGTCTGGGGTAAATCACTCAGTGAGCATGCGCGAATAAAAGGATTCTTCTGTAAACACAGAAGCGTGGCATTGATGCAATGAGTGAAATGTAGTTCTGTCTGTAAAATTGACAGACCGTAGTAGCCATATTGGTTACAGCCAATTCATTTTTCCAAATACGTTGTCGCTTTTTCTTTTTAGGGCTTTTAGCACAAAATTGCACAAATTTCCAAGGCAGCGCGTTTCACTCTAGTGAGCTTAATATTCCTCTTATTTTTGTTTGGCTTCCGGATAGATGAGTCAGAGCAGCTCCATCTCACTGCGGAGCCGAGTCCAACGTGCTATTTAGTCGTGAAGTGTAAGCAGATAGATCGCATGAGAGCTACGGGCCGAACATAAATCTGCTGCTCACAACGACTGAAAAAAAACGCACAGTGTATGCCCGGCTTAAGAGATCACATCATTCCCATGGTGAGACACAGTAGTGGTAGGATCATGCAGCGGGATGCTTTTCTCTGAACAGGAAGCTGGTTAGAAGATGGATTAAACTAAACGGAGAAGGTTCCCTCACCAAAAGGACAACAAAACTAAATGTATTACCAGAGCTTTAATTGAAGAGTCTAAATTACTTTGCTATAATGGTCCAGTCAAAGTAAAGATCTTAATCCAATTAAAAACTGCTGACAAGGCTTTAGAATTGCTGCTTGCTTTCAAATATGACTGTGCTGGAGGTTTTCCAGCTAATAGAGACATGACAGAATGTAAATTAAAAAAAATTTGAGATTTCCCTCATTTAAATGCATTCAATATTAAAAGAATAAAAACTCACATTTAATATTGAAGGAGGCCGTGGTGGACAACAGAAGTTCTCCAGTAGCAGAATTTGACGCCCGGCAGCTGAAGTTTCCTGCGTCCAGCTGTCGATCCACCGAGATGAACTTAAGGTTGCTCCCCTCTTGAAAGCGCCTCTCTGTGTTTTTCAGACGGCTGTCGTCTTTAAACCAAATGTACGTGATGTTGGCCGGATCGCTGACTTCGCAGCGCAGCATGGCGCTGCGGCCGTGCAAAGCATCCTGGGACTTGGGCTCCTTGGTGAACTGGAATGAAATGGCCTGAATGGACAGAACTAAAAAAAAGAAAGAAAATGGAGAGGGAGAAAGATAGAGGAAAGTAAATGACAAGAGGATTAGGACTGGGCAGCTGTTAACATTTTATAGCTTTTTTCCATTCATTAAGCATATGCCACAGCAACCACTTAGCCTTGTGGAAGAATGTGATGTTGAGACAATAATGACTTGGCGTAAATTATTATGTTGTAAAACCATCAGACTCAACATGGAGGACGGTTTTTACTTTCCTAGTCATGATGCTTTGGTTTGAGCGGATAACATCACAGTCGTGGATGAAATTAGATCAGGAGATGTGAAAAACAACCCGTGTTCTCCTGCTCTCTTAAAACTTATTTTTACTTCATGATCCTATAAACAGGTTCGGTCTCGGCTTCATTTACTCCTTTTAGCCACATCTAAAATTTAGATAATAGGGGTTGTGTGCAGTTTAGAGTAAACAGTTTTTGATTTGTACAATATTAAAAATAGCTGATCTCGAGAGGATGACATGCAAATAATACATTTTCCTTGATGAGAAAATCTATCATTAATAAAAGCTCTTTTTGTACGTTTAATGTGCTTACAAATTACTCAGAATACATGGGAACCTTTAATGCCGTCAATTTCTTAAGTATTCCTTAAAAAAGTAATAAGAGGATAAAGTGCCAGTGGTTTTCATCAGACAGGAAATAGCCAAAAGAAAAGAGCTAACATCCTAAACTGCTAATATATGTAGTCAGAGCAACACTTTTTAGATGTCAAACAAGCAGAACTCTAACAAACAACGTTACATTAATGCATAAAGAGTATCAAGGAAAAAGGAGCAAAAAATAAAACAAAAAAGTTAAAAAGTTGACCATATCATAACAATAAGGATACCAGAAAAAACGGCCTTTTCTCTCCTACCATCACAAACATAAACCAGGAGAGCTTGCTAGGCCCAAATATGATTTTTACTGCAACAAAGCTTTGGTCAGACTATGAAAACATCACTAAAAGATGCATGAGGTCCGCACAAACAAATTAAAGAGTCCTGCATACTTACAAAGTCCAACATTTTTTTCAGTCTTCATATTCAAGCATACCCATCCCTACATTTCTCACGAAAAATACGTTCATTTTCCACACTTTCATTGTAATTTGGCACCTTTCACCATTTCTTCCCTCACAGAGCACCAGTTAGTGAGACCAACAGAGCAGCTGAGATGTTGTGGGTCTTTGCGACTAGTTGCTCTAAGCAGTGTGAAGCTGTCAGCTTTTGCCTAGCGAGTTTCATCGGCTCGGTTTCACAAATAAAACAGTTCAGTATGAATAATCGCTCTTGTTAGAGACATCACACATGTGGTTGTAAAACCTTTTTTTCTGTGCACCTTTCACACAGACATCCGAGGACATGTCTGCACAAGTAAAGAGGACTTTTAGTATAAAGATAAAAGCTCCTGAAGCCAATAAAGCTGTTATATATGTTGTTATACTTAACAGGTTAGGGCTGGCAGTTAAATAGCTATATATCGCGATAATCATATCAACATAAAGTATGTCTGATAAAACCTTCAACATCTCCACTGAACTTCAATCCTGGCATTGAGGGTGATGCTGTTAGAAGAAGGGATTTAGCCTTTCCTCTCACTGCCAAACTAAGCAAAGTTGGTGGTAAAGCTGACCTATTTTTAAAGGTTAAGGGTTTAAATCGGGTTAAGGTTACAATATAAACCTGGACCTCCATTGTCCTTATTTAAATAGGTAAAAACTAAATTCTAATCAGTAATCCTCATTATGAGCCAATATGAAAGGCTTATATGGTGAAACGTTTTTCAGCCAAATGACAGGTCATTGGGTAATACACTAGTGCTGTCCCATAAAAAAGGTAGAAAAATAAATCAAGTTCACAGAAGAGAAAAAAAGGCATTTGCCTGATATAAAAACAACGAAGCACCAAGGAGTAGATGTAAACATTAAATTAAGTAGCTTTTAAAACACTGATTCTCAAAAAAGAACAGTGAAATTGTCAATATTTTTGTCGCTGTAAGTGTTTTATTATGGGTGAGCCTACAGCTGAGCCATTTAAAAACAGAAGTTTAATCTGATGTCAAACAAAAAATGTAGGCTTGAAAAAAGGCTCTTGCATGGTGGAGTAACTGTGATGCTATGGGCTCATTTTAGCTGTGAACAAAGAGCATTTTAAGCTCTGGTGAACAGAGAGAATAACGCCTGAGTGGGTCGGCAGGATGGCAACAACAAAGCAATGGGTTAACAGAGAGGACTCACATTTAGAAGCCTTTATTTGCCAAATCCAAACATTCTTCAAAAACATTGGGTAAATCGAAAGAAAGATGCTCAAAAAAAAAAAAAAAGTACTTTTGCCCTTGGTTGCGTTTGGTAGAAGATGCTGTGCGCCTGTACCAGGACGTTACAATGCAAGCCATAATAGACTATTTGTTAAACCATGAGTTTCTAAGTACAAATCTGGTATCAACATTTTCTCCCCTTCAGACTTTGAAAGTGCAACGTTTGAAAAATGGGTTAAAAGAGGATCTGAAAGCGATACAGCCATCAGAACTTCAAAGAGAAGGTCTACTCTGCCTCAGAGCAGTGAAACGGCACAGATCCATCAGCTACATACCAAATTACTTACTGCAAAGCTTTTTACTTGGATGCTGACAAAGGCTGCAGTTTTGGCAAAATGAACACAAAGCAATTCCTTTTATCAAGTTCCTTTTATCAGATGAAAAGAATAAAATGGCACCACAAATATTTTATAATAAACTTTTCTTGTCGCTCCGACTACAATGCCTCTTGGTGTTTGAGCAACTGCCAGAGGGAACTGCTCATTACTATAGTTTACACTGGAGGGATAAGCATAAACATCTAGTAGGAAGTGAAATGTTCTGATTAAACTGCACAAGAATAATGTCAAGGTTTGATTGATTATTCTAATAAAAGGAAGCAAACATTTTAACTGCAGAAAAGCAACTTGTTATGTAAAGAACATGAAAAGAAATAATATAGATGCATATTTTCCTTTGTTTGCAAGCAATAAACAGCAAGGAAACTTGAATATGACTTAAAATAAAAGGATAAAAGGGGGCGCTCCTAAAGAACTTCTATGACTCTGTTTTGGCATCAGCCATCTTTTTTGGAGCTGTCTGTTGGAGCACTAACTCTAGCTGGATAAGCTGATCAGGAAGGCCAGCTCTGTGATTGGATGCCAGCTCTGTGATTGGATGCCCTCTGGAATCAGTGCAGGAGGTGGGAAACAATAGGATCCTAATTAAATTAACAGCTCTGTTGGATAATGTCTCCCACCCCGAGCATGAAGCTGTTGCAGAAGTGGAGAGCTCCTTCAGTGACAGACTGCTGCACCCTAAATGCACCAGGGTGCGTTATCACAGATCCTTCCTCCCAGCAGCTGTAAGACCCTATAACCACCACTCTTCGCAATAACCTCAATAAGTTTTCACATTCATGCAGATTTTGCACAGTTTCTATCTTAGTCAGTTAAATAACATGCTGCTGTCATTTTGCACATCTCTGATGTTGCCATTTTCAAATTTCATTACTGTAAAAATGTCCATAGCTTTATATTAGTAGTCATTTATTCTCCAGGTGCAAATGTTTATATTGTTAAAAATACTTTACAGTACAGTATTTTATTTATCTTTTAACTACTCACTATTATGTTATTCTTCTATTCTATTTCATTTTAAAATACGGTTTTAGTAAACTCCAGTGGGAAACTAAGTTAGAGTAAACAATACAAACCAAAAGAGTCAATAACGTTTGAGCTTATCCAATATAAAATTAACATTAAAGCCACAACATTTCTCTGGTAAATATTTTTGGTATTTTATGTGATAAACCAACACAAGGGTTACAATAGGTTTAAATTTATAGAAAAACGATAGATAATTTTTGCATAATTCTAATAAAGTCTGTTGTACAATTCAGTCTCAAGCCAATACCCTTTGGAAGCAGCTTATGCAGCTACTGCTGCTGGTCTTATTAGGTCCGTCTCTACCAGCTTTTCACATCAAATCGATGTCTTAATTTTATTGAGAAAAGTCTGAGCTCAGTAAAACTGAATTTAAAGCAAACAAATGTCAATTTTCCACTCTTACCTTTTAAATTGGGTAAATTATTTTAAGTGAAGTCAGGAAAGACTAAGGTCTTATAAACCTTTCCACTGCTTAGACTGCTGCCTCTGCGACCCAGCCCCGGATAAAGCAGAAGAAATGAATGAATGGATGCTTTGTTGTAGCTGCTTTTTTTTTCTTTAAAGAAGAGGTTTATTTATTTATTTTTTTTGCAAATATATCTATATATTTTTTTACAATTCTATTGAAAAAGCATCATGCACAGGTTGGCCATGATAATGCCTTCATAATGCTTTGAATTGTGATTGACAGTCGGCTCGGAGACAATAACTGCAGCTCTCCTTCTTTAGATCATATCTCCTCTTTTTCTACCCAATTATGTCACTCTTATGACACACACTGATTCTGTTGGCCTTTTTTCACAGCTGGGGATATTGTTTTATTACCAAACCTTGCTTTAAATGCATTCAGAGCTTTCTCCCTCACCTTCCTGCTCTGTTCCTTGGTCTTTATGATGTGCTCTAATAAACCTCTGAGACCCTCACGGAACAGCTGCTTTTCTAGCAATAGAAATAACAGGTGGGTTACTTACTGATAAGGTGACTTCTGAGGGCAATTGGTCACACCGGCTTTTATTTATGGGCATCAGAGTAAAGGGTGTATAACATGAGAAACACCTGTCATGGTTTTCATATTTCAAATGGTAAAAAGCAACATTGAAAACCCTAAAAATCCCAGAAAAACACACAAAAGTTTTAGACATAAGGTGAAAAAATGTGGAAGAGTACAAGGAGTGTGAATACTTTTGGACAGCATAGGATGAGTGAGATTTGACGCCTTTTGTAGTATCAACAAATGTTGGGGATTTATGGCCAAATGCATACAGCAAAGAGCAATAAATCATCAGTACAACATCTGCTAGTGTTGTATAGAGGTGTTGCATGATTTATTGCACCACGGATTGTAACAACTTCTTACTTTATAAGCAAGCGGCCTTCTAAATATCTTCCCCACGAGGCAACAGATTTTTTTCCATCTGTGTGAAACTGGGATGAAAAGCAGCAGATGGGCCAAACAAACCAGTCCAACGATCCAACATCAAGCTAAAGAAGCCATCCAGAAACGCACAGAGCTGTGGCGACAGCTGTATCCTGAGAGAGAGAAACACCAGCAGCCTCCTCTCTATGGAGTTAAGGTGGAGGAGATGCAGCAGCTCACAGGCATGCAGCTGATAATTTGAGATGATTGTTGACATACAGCGAACGCTCAGGGAGCATACATTGGAGGACAGGAGGAATGACTTCCGGGAAAAGTCTCAGAACAGACAGATAAGGTGTCAGATATCACATGATGACAGACATGAAAGTGAGTTTGGGTGGAAGGAGGGGGTGTTTGGCTCCCGCATTTGAAGAAGTCTGCCAAGTTTAGTCTGTGTTCAAACAGAGATGGCAGCGTGACCCATATTCCTGACTAACATGCATGAACAAAGCCTGAGTGGTAGGTAGGAGTATTATCATATAAACAAAGAACAAAACCGCAGCGGCCATCCCAGACCACCTCCTTTACTGGAACTCATTGGGACATATAAACTTCACTGAAGCTCTGTCGCACTGAATCAATGGCTAAATTAGGTCTGGCTCTTTTTTTTATAGCCTTCAGAGAGTTCAAGGGAAGAAAAGGCCTGGATCTGCAGACAGTGGCGCTTCAGGGAGATAAGCAGTGATAACGCTTCAGAGGCAGACCGGTTGAAAGGAAGAGTTTAAGATAAAGGACAAACAAACACAGATAGCAAGCAGAGCAGGACGGGGAGGTTCCGTGAAGAAACCTGCTATGCAGAGGTTGCACCCTCTACTAACACACTCCTCTCCGTCTCTATTCTCCAGATTCTGGTTACTCAAAAGATGCACCTATTTAGACAGTTTTACTTATCGATTTCATTCTTACTAAAAAGTTTGTGATGTTTATTTGGATTAAGTGTTACATAAATTAAATTACCCAGTAAAATTCGACCAGGATGTTGATTTTTTTCCCCACAATAAATTAATAGTGTTTAACTAAACCCTTTATAGGGCACTTAGAAAACCAATATTACCTTTGTAACTTTCAAAAAATATGGATATTTT